>NC_053393.1:248864092-249046681 GCF_905171765.1 Bufo bufo | reverse complement strand
AAAAGGAAAAGACCACCTTCTGACTCCTGCAGTGCAGATTTTGATGGATTGGTTTATGGGCACCATGTTTCTATTGAACAGCCTCCAGAGTATCAGCCATTTTCACTTTTCTGGCTATGTTCTTGTGTGAAGGCTCATTTTTTGCAGGATGAGGTGAGATTTTCATTTTGGGGTACATAGAAATTTTTAATTGTGCAATGAGGCAAGGTGAAAAGAAAAGAGGCTGTTTTGGCACTTTTTTTTTTACTGTGTTCATCTGATGGGGTAGATCATTTTTATACAGCCAGGCGTTACAGATCCAGTAATACCCAATTTTTTTTTTTTATACAGTTGAAAAAGGATGTGATTATAGGAAAGGAACAATTTTATTTAGTGTGCAGACCCCTTAGATGGCGCAGTCAGCATCGACCGCGGCATCCAAAGGGTTAATCCGCTTACATCAGAGTTTTCACCGATGCCTGCAGCCAGGCCCCTGCCGCTGATTGTGCAAGCAAAGCTCCTGCATCCGCCTGATCAGCGTACACGTACGGCACCGGTCTTTTAGACACCACCCACAGGGCCGTACATGTACAGCAAGGATACCTACAGGTTAATAACCTTTAAACTGCCATTGTTTTCTTTTTCCCTTTCTGTAGCCCATCAGACTAGGAATCTGAAGTGTTCACTCTGAGATCACCGTCAAGGGCTTTCCGTCTCCAGCCCTGCCAGATGCTGGAAATGGATTCTATACAATGAGGAACTGGAGGGGAGGGACATCTTCTCCCTGCACGTGCTGATTGGCTGCATAAACTAAACTAATCATATGTTCTGTGTGAGCAGGAGAGAAAGAGCAACACCACATGCAGTCTAAGGAAGAAACTGTTCAGTAGTCTGTAGAGTCTGTTTCCCTAGGGATACATCAGATTGCAACTGCATTCCAGCTACTGAAGACGTTCAGTGCCAACTGCTTTTCACTTCCATGTTAACCCAGGAATACGTCAGATCGTTCAGCAGCTGGAATGCAGCTATGATCTAACTGTTCCTTACTGTGAAGATGGCATGCACCGTTTCTCTGTAGACTGCATGGCATTTCTTTTGCAGCTTGGCCACTTCTAAAGGGAACAGATTCTGAACATTACAATGAGTTGCCCAAAGCAACCAATCACATTGCACATTTCATTTTTCAGAGATCCTCTGCAAAAAGGTGAAGTCTTATTGGTTGCTACGGGCAACTAAGCCAGTTTTCCTTCACACCACTTTTCATAAACCTATCCCAATATATATGTCTGTCTACGGGTTGTGTCTGCGCAATCCTTGAAAAAAAAATAAAAAAATCACAAATTCCTTTCCCCTGAAGTTTTGATGGTGATATTATTGTAGTAGAACGCCCAAAACTTTCTACTGCACTGGAAGACAGTTTGTTTTGTTAAAAAAAAATAAAAAAGCAAAACCAACATATTTAATTTGATATCACATACAAACATTCATTGGAAGACTTCTACTTTTCACAGATGATCTGTAAATACACAATAGTCTTTGCCTGTCGCAAAAAGATTGGGCTCACACCATCTACTCCACTTTACAAACACAGAAAAACAAACAGTGCTTATAAGTGAGCATGGTATTTTGCAATGAGACTTGAAAGCAGGAAGCTTCCTTCCTGCATTTGGGTTATTGTCATGGAAACCAGTCACATAGATCTACTGTGACATGATTGAGAGGAGAAAGCTTGGAGGACAGCGATCAGCATATAGAGGAATGCTGGAAGTGCACAGACCATAACAGCTTTCTCCAAAAATAAAATGCATCCCTACCTCTAACACAAATGTATCATCTGAAACATCAAATGGCGAATGTGAAAGATAGGCCACTAAATAAAATCAAAAATTAGAAGAAACAAAAATGAAATTTTTTTCTCTCAATTTTACTGAAAAAAAAAAAAAAAAAAAAAAAAGCCAAAAGCGCAGTATGTCAAAATTTCCCCAAAATTATCATTATATTTTTTTTTTTAAGGGGGAGGGTGTTCAACGTTGTAAAAAGCTGTCACTTTGTGGGTGTTTCTTATGTTTTGGCACTGTACAACATCTGTTCTGGCAGCAAGATAAAAATAGGCTTCAAAAATCTATAATGCGCTACAATCATTTCAATCATGTCTTGTGAGCCCAACTAATAAGTAAACTTAATAATTTTTTAAAGTTTTCCTAATTTCTTTTTTATATGGTATCGGTCATTTAATGATAGAAAAGAAAGGTCTAAGGTGCCCTGTACAAAATATATCAAGTACATGCAGCTGGTCTCAGAAATTGAATATAGTATTTTTGCAGTTAGCCCACATTGTGAAAACTGAAGAACTGGCCTGGTAAGCAAGGAGTATAAACACTCTGGTAATGAAGTTGTTAATGAAGTCCATAAGTTTGCTCAATAGATTAACACACTTCTTGTATGAAAAGCTAACAAATACCTAAACCAAGTCAAGATTGCTAACTTATTGCACAAGAGCAGAACCACGCTGTAATTACTCCCATTTTCTGAGAAATTATGGAACTAAACAGAATTTCCAGGAACATAACACTTGTGCCAACATTTTTTGGCCAAGAGCATATAAAGGCAGATGTACATCCAAAGTCCTTTTTGTCCTTTAGTAAAGTTATAGTCTTGTTTAAAAAAAAAAAAATAAAACACACACACAAATGAACAAAACTAAACATATAATATACAATATACATATATATGCTTCTCACCCCCAGAGTAACATATGTGGCCCGGGGTACCTGCCATTAGTTATAAGTTTCAAACAAATGAACCCCCTCCCTCTCTCTACAACAGCGGTGGGGAACCATTTTGCTGCCAAGGGCCATTTGGATATTTGTAACATCATTCGGGGGCCATACAAAATTCTCAATAAAAATTTTTTACTGCTGTATTTGGTCAAACATATAATTGACTTAGGGATAAGTTACAGAAATTGCACTTCAATTAAAATAATCTAGAGGGCTGTATTTTTGCAGCACAAAATAGCGCCTGCACTATATATATATATATACAGTATATTACATACAATACAGGCGCCATATTGACCACACATAGCAGTCTAATTTTTAAGTTCAGAATGTTACTTATTTGACATTAATGGCAGGAAGCTAAACCCAGGGGGTCCAGAGAGGGGTTCACCCAGCTTTCACTCTCCCTGCCTCTTTCTTCGCAACTGTCCCTGCCTTTGTCCCTTTCTCAGCAAAATATCTGCCCCCACCTCCATCCGCCTGAAATCAGCCTCCTATCAGACCCCCCAGGCCTACATCAGCCTCAGATCAGACTCCCATCAGACCTCTAAGCCTCAGATTAGACCCCAATCAGACCCTTCCTAGCTTCAGATCAGACTCCCATCAGACCCCCAGCCTCAGACCAGACCCGGATCAGACGCCCAGCCTCAGATCAGCCCCCATCAGACCCCCCAGGGTCAGATCAGCCCCTATAAGACCCCCCAGCCTCAGATCAGACCTTCATAATACCCTCCCTAGCCTCAGATCAGCCCCCATCAGACCCTCCCCAGCCTCAGATCAGCCCCCATCAGCCCCCCTAGTCTCAGATCAGACCCCTATCAAACCCCAGCCTCAGATCAGACACCCCCAGATCAGACCCTCCCAAGCCTCAGATCAGACCCCCATCAGACCCTCCCCACCCTCCTTTAGCCTCAGATCAGCCCCAATCAGACATCAGATCAGATACTGTATTTAAGATAAACAAATAAACTTACCTCTCCAGCTCCGTACGGCGCTGCCTCTTGGCAGATTCACTTACCCTCCCTGTTGTTCTTCCTGCCGCACTATATTGTCACCTCACACCGCACAGCGTCAGGTCATAGTGCACGTCTACGTGCACTGCGTCCTGACGCTGGATGTGTCAGGACACAGTGTGGGGCTGAAAGAAGACCAGGGAAGGTGAGGACAGCCAGTGCAGTGCTGTTCTCACCTTCCTGTGCCTCCCGTATGCTAATGACCGCTTCCATAATGGAAGGGGTCATAAGCATTTTCACATTATGTTCTGGCAGGGGGCCGGGGGCCACATGAAATGATACCGTGGGCCGCATACGGCCCTCGGGCCGGAGGTTCCCCACCCCTGCTCTACAACATCTGTATTCGGTCATATAGAAGAAGACTGCCTCACTGAGTCAACCCTTTTAGTACACTGCATCTCAGCTTAGAGATGCTTTATACAATAAGATATATTATACAATTCAATTGTTCGTTCCATGATCCAGACAAGTATTTAAGCGTAGTGACAGATTTTGCTATCCAAACTGCACAGTATACTTTTTTGAATAGATGTCAAATGTCAGCCAAATGTGTAAATTAGCTGTATGAAAAAGTTTGGCACTTTAAATCACTGCACAATACAGTTATTTAAATTGCACATAACAGGGATACTCAACTGGAAGACTGCAGTCCGAATCTGGACAGCAGCTGCCAGCTTGTCCAAAACCCCGCTTGTCCCGATTTCAACTGTATTGAATATAACTAGTGTTGAGCGAATCGAAGTTCACAAAGCCGAACTTCCTCATGCTTCGTGGTAGTGAAAAGATTTAACCTGAAATGGTGCAAAAACATACTTACCTGCTCCATTTGCTTGCAATGGGCCAGCCGCTGCCATCGTGCTTGAAGATCTCACCGGAAAACCTGTGCACAGCGACGTATGAAGTCATGACGTGATGACATCAGGCCGTGCGAGATTTCACACCAGATCAATACTTCGCTCATTTCCAAATATAACGTTGAAGCACAGCAGTTTACTCCCTGCTTCACCATTCCTATCATGACTGGTTTAGTGCAGGCAGGTTTGATGCAGTGACATCATCTCCTCTGCTGAGGGAAGTCACAAAGTCAGAGTGGAGCCGACCTGCTCCGATAGTCAGGGGAATGTGGGTTATGACAGTATTAAAACTTGAGGCAATAAATAAGTGGACTTAAGGGGGCATCCTACTTTGTGAGGAACATTTTGGGGCATCATGTGTGTACCCACTGAGTGGTGGCACTAAGGATGCATCAATACTGTATAGCGGGCACCAATGGGCATCACTATTGTGCGGCAGCACTAAGGGAACATCCTTACTGTGTGGACAGGATTAGAGGCTCTGTCATAGTTCACTACTGGTCTTGTGCCTCTTTACATTTTTTTTTTCAGCTTGGATCTTCACATGATTGCACACCCGGGTATGTGAACCGTTACAAAAAGTACTTTAGTATCGTACTGCATTATGTACAATCACTAGTAAGTAAAAACTGCTGCGTGGATAATTAACCCTTTCAACCCCAGGCCATTTTTGAAAATCTGACATGTGTCACTGTATGTGGTAATAACTTTAACGCTTTTACTTATCCAGGCCATTCTGAGATGGTTTTCTCGTCACATATCGTACTTCATGACAGTGGTAAAAATGAGTAAAATATAAATCATTTTTATTTATAAAAAAAACCAATTTTTTTTAAAAAAAATTTCCAAATTTCCAAATTTCTATTTCTCTACTTTTATAATAGATAGTAATACCTCAAAAAATAGTAATTAATTACTTTACATTCCCCATATGTCTACTTCAGGTTTGGATCATTTTGAAAATTACATTTAATTATTTTGGGAACATTAGAAGGCTTAGAAGAAGTTTAGAAGCAAATCTTAAAATTTTTAACAATATTTCCAAAAACCCAAATTTTTCAGGACCAGTTCAGTTATGAAGTCCCTTTCTGGGGCTTACATATTAGAAACCACCCATAAATCACCCCATTTTAGCAGATTATAAATTTGAATCAATTTTTTCTTCAACACATTAAGGGTTAACAGCCAAACAAAACTCAATTACCCTGAATCTGGGGTTTACAGAAACACCGCATGTGTGCTCAAAAACTGATGTATGGGCGTACAGCAGGCTCCAGAGTGGAAGGAGCACCATATGGGTTTTGGAGAGCGGATTTAGCTGCAATGGTAATTGGAAGCCATGTCGCATGTGAAGACACCCAGGAGGTACCTCTAGAGTGGAAATCCCCAAAAGGTGACCCTATTCTGGAAACTACACCTCTCAAGGAATATTTCAAGATGTGTAGTGAGAACTTTGTCTTCAAAAAGGTAAAACATGGAATTGGCTGTGAAAATGAAAAATTCCATTTTTTTCCCAGAAAAATGGACTTTAGGCCCAAATTTTTCCCTTTCAAAAAGGGGGAACTGGAGAACATGTACCCCCTAATTTATTGCCCATTTTCTCCCGATTACAGCAATACCCCATATGTGCTTGTATACTGCTATGTGGGCGTACCACAGGGGTCAGAAGGAAAGAAGCACCAAATGGCTTCTGGAAGGCAGATTTCACCAGAATAATTCACAGGCGCCATCTTGCAATTGAACACACCCTGAGGTACCCCTACAGTGGAAATCCCCCAAAAGTGACCCCATTCCGGAAACTACACCCCTCAAGGAATATTTCAAGGTGTGTAGTGAGCACTTAGACCCATCGAGCGTTTCACAGAATTATGAAAACGCTTGGCGGTAAAAAAAAATAAAAATAAAAATAAAAAAAAGATATATGTGCTCATAAAATGATGTATGTGCGCATGGCAGGGCTCTAGATACAAACAGCTAAATATGGATTTTGCTGACCTGAATTGGCAGACATGGATTTTAGCTGCTGCATATAAAAAATTTCCAGAGGTCCCCAGAAGTGAAAAAACCCAAGAAGTGACCCCATTTCGGAAAGAGCACCCCCGTACGAACATTTTAAGTGGTGGAAAGGGTACTTTTTAACCAAACAGGTGTCTCACAAAAGATTAATGTAGTGGTTGTTGGAAAGTGGGTATGCAAGTGAGGTGGACTAAATCAGAGATATGGAAATATTACAGGGTGCATAAAGGATGAAATTAAAAATCCATGGATGAGTGGTAGGTTCGGAAGCATTCTTTCATGCAGAGGCCTGGTTTATCAGGGCAGGTGTCGCACTGATAAATGGTGTCCTTTCGTATTCCCTTTTGTAACAAACCGGACATCTTTTTTGGGTCTTTCCCCTTTTTGCTGTTTGTGGCACTTCACCAGGGAAATGTTGTCCTGGTACAACACGGGCACCATGACCTCCTGAAGTACTCGGGCCCTCCCCTGCCTGACTTTGGAAACTTAGGGCCTTGATTACTGCCTCTTGGAACTGAAGGAAAGTTCCTGTGTGGCCTGAAGTTCGAAGTAAAATGTACGCATTGTACATTGCCATCTGTACAATGTATACGGCAAGCTTTTTGTACCACACCTTAGTTTTACGCATGGCACTGTAGGGCTTCAGAACTTGATCTGACAGATCAACCCCTCCCATGTGCCTGTTGTAATTAAGGATGCAATCTGGCTTGTTGACAGGGGTAGTGGTACCTCAGACTTGGGCAGGAGAACTGGCGTTTGTGTGAATGGTTGTTAGTACAAGGACATCTCTCTTGTCCTTGTACTTAACCGCCAGCATGTTCATGGCGGAGAGCCTTACTGTCACCTTTTCGGAGTAGTTGCCCTACCAGGGATCTAGGGAGCCCTCTGATTTTTTCGCACTGTGCCGCAAGCCACAGTACCTCGGGCTTTTAGGGACATACCGTATTTTTCGCTTTATAAGACGCACCTAGGTTTTTGAGGAGGAAAATAAGAAAATATATTTTCAACCAAAAGGTGTGCTTTTGGTGGGTTTTGAACTATTGGTGGTCTGTGGATGACAGTGGGGGGGATCTGTGGATGACACAGTTATGGGGGGGGGAGGATCTGTGGATGACACAGTTATGGGGGGAGGATCTGTGGATGACACAGTTATGGGGGGGGAGGGATCTGTGGATGACACAGTTATGGGGGGGAGGGATCTGTGGATGACACAGTTATGGGGGGGAGGGATCTGTGGATGACACAGTTATGGGGTGGAGGGATCTGTGGATGACACAGTTATGGGGTGGAGGGATCTGTGGATGACACACAGTTATGGGGGGGAGGGATCTGTGGATGACACACCGTTATGGGGGGGAGGGATCTGTGGATGACACTGTTATGGAGGGATCTGTGGATGACACATGTGATTATAACACCCATCATCCTAAAGAATACACAGATGTACTGTACATTGGTGTATTCTCAAGGATGAGGGGAGTTCTAGTCAGATTAAATATAAACACTATCCAGGGACTGTTCTGTAATTGGCATGTGTTTATATTAAATATGACTATAACCCCCCTCATCCATACTGCAGTACATGGGTGGATTCCTATGGATGAGGGGGGTTATAGTCATATTTAATATAAACACATGCCAATTACAGAACAGTCCCTGACAGTGTTTATATTAAATACTATAACCCCCCTCATCCATAGGAATCCACTTATACACTGCAGTACATGGGGGATGTATGAGCAGAGAGCAGCAGGGCTAGCAGGCACAATAACAGAGGCGCTGGAGCGCAGTGTGACAGGCATCCAGCACATAGACGAGAAGACCGGGACCCTGGAGCTCAGGTCAGTGCCCCAGGCAGCAGCTGGAGGGGACAGGGGGGAGAAGATTATACTTACTGGAGATGCAGGCTCCGGTCCCGGGAGCGCACCAGACGTGCGGGCTGGCGGCCGAAGGAGGGGACAGGGGGAAAAATTTTCCACTTACAGGAGCTGAGGACTCCGGTGCCGAGTGTGCACCGGACATGCGGGCTGGCGGCTGGAGGAGGGGACAGGGGGAAAACACTTTCACTTACTGGAGCTGCGGGCTCCCGTCCCAGACGCTGGCGGCAGCGGAGCATAAGCTAAGTCGCCAGCCTGCCCATCCCTGGTGCGGTCTTGTTAAGGAAGCGCGGGCTGGAGGCAGAAGTCTTCAGTGAAGCCGCCAGCCCACCCAACAGTTTAATGGCCCCCTAATTTGCATCGCATTCGTTTTATAAGACGCAGTGACTTTTTCCCTCCACTTTGGAGGGGGAAAGAAAGTGCGTCTTATAAAACGAAAAATACAGTAAATAGGGGGATGCTGGTGTAATAGTTATCTACATAGAGGTGATAACCATTATACAGCAGTGGGTGCAGTAAGTCCCACACAATCTTGCCATTAAGTCCTAGGATGGGGGAAGGGGGGGGGGGAATTCAGTTCTGGGTTTGCTTTTCACAAGAAGCATTGCCTGATGTAAATGATGCCTCGCACAAAAGAGCTCTCAGAAGACCTACGATTAAGAATGGTTTACTTGCATAAAGCTGGAAAGGGTTATAAAAATATCTCCAAAAGCCTTGCTGTTCATCAGTCCACGGTAAGACAAATTGTCTATAAATGGAGAAAGTTTAGCACTGCTGCTGTAAAGATGACTGCAAGAGCACAGCGCAGACTGTACGATAAGTAAAACACTAAACAAGAATGGATTTCATGGGAGGATACCACAGAGGAAGCCACTGCTGTCCAAAAAAAACATTGCTGCACATTTACAGTTTGCACAAGAGCACCTGGATGTTCCACAACAGTACTGGCAAAATATTCTGTGGACAGATGAAACCAAAGTTGATTTGTTTGGAAGAAACACACAACACTATGTGTGGAGAAAGAGGCACAGCACACCAACATCAAAACCTCATCCCAACTGTGAAGTATGGTGGTGGGTGCATCATGGTTTGGGTCTGCTTTGCTGCGTCAGGGCCTGGACGGATTGCCATCATCGAAGAAATGAGTCCTGACCTCAACCCGATTGAGATGCTGTGGCATGACCTCAAGAAAGCGATTCACACCAGACATCCCAAGAATAATGCTGAACTGAAACAGTTCTGTAAAGAGGAATGGTCAAGAATTAGTCCTGACCGTTGTGCACATCTGATCTGCAACTACAGGAAACGTTTGGTTGAAGTTATTGCTGCCAAAAGGAGGTTCAACCAGTTATTAAATCCAAGGGTTCACATACTTTTTCCACCTGCACTGTGAATGTTTACATGGTGTGTTCAATAAAAACATGGTAACATTTAATTATGTGTGTGTTATTAGTTTAAGCAGACTGCAATTGTCTATTATTGTGACTTAGATGAAGATTAGATCACATTTTGTGACCAATTTGTGCATAAATACATATCATTCCAAAGGGTTAACATACTTTTTCTTGCAACTGTATATATTCTTACATGGCTAGAACTACTTCTTGCAAAATACCGAGTAGTATCTTTGCCCAGCAGAAAAATATTTAGTGCACATGCAGTTAGTGGGCAGGGGGGTCAATAACACTACACAGTGTAAAGTAAGAGCTGTATTACATCAGATTATCTGACTGATAACAGTTTATACACATCTTTTGTTATACACCCCAACTATTGGTCTAAATTGGTCAGATAATCTGTTGGTGTAATACAGCCCTAAGGCCCCTTTGACACAGGGGAGTATTCCGCGCGGATGCAATGCGAGAGATGAACGCATTGCACCCGCACTGAATCCTGACCCATTCATTTCTATGGGGCTGTGCACACGAGAGGTGATTTTCACGCATCACTTGTGCGTTGCGTGAAAATCGCAGCATGCTCCTATTTGTGCGTTTTTCACATAACGCAATCCCCATAGAAATGAATGGGGTTGCGTTAAAATCACAAGTATCCGCAAGCAAGTGCGGATGCGGTGCGATTTTCACGCACGGATGCTAGGAGACTATCGGGATGGAGACCCGATCATTATTATTTTCCCTTATAACATGGTTATAAGGGAAAATAATAGCATTCTGAATGCATAGTAAAATAGGGCTGGAGGGGTTAAAATAAAATAATTTAACTCACCTTAATCCACCATGGTAAAAGATCATGTGACGTCACCACAGGTCCTTTTCCTGCACACAGCAAAAAAGAAGACAGAAGAGATGCCGGGCTGCGCGAGCAAGTGGATTAAGGAGAGTTAAAATTATTTTTTTTATTTTTTTAACCCCTCTAGCCCTATTTTACTATGCATTCTGTATTAAGAATGTATTATTTTCCTTTATAACATGGTTATAAGGGAAAATAATAGCAATCTACAGAACACCGATCCCAAGCCCGAACTTCTGTGAAGAAGTTCGGGTACCAAACATGCGATTTTTCTCACGCGAGTGCAAAACGCATTACAATTTTTTGCACTCGCGCGGAAAAATCACGCATGTTCCCGCAACGCCCGTGTGAAAGAGGCCTAAGTGTTTCGCCCCTCATTGTGCTATTATGTATCTACTCTAACCACAGGAGGCAAGATAAATTCTTTGGTAGGCATACAGGATGACAGTAATGAAAAACTGGCTCAGTTGCCCACAACAACCAATCAGATTTTATTTTCCAAAGGAACTCTGAACAATGAAAGGTGGAATCTGATTGGCTTTGCCATAGCAGACAGTTTTCCTTTACACCTGTTTTATAAAATCTCCCCATAGTATATCCAAATCTCTATTAAGGGAAAGATATCTTAATGCCTGGTTAAGAGCAGAAAAAAAAATGGATGTTATGACCAGGTGAATCTTCCAGCTACTTAAGGTCCCTTTACACAGGGCGATATTACAGAAGATAGTCGGGAAGCAAGCGTTCCTTCCTGACAATCTGCTGATCGCTGGGGGAGGAGACCAAAAATCATCTCCAGAGTGTGAGAAGGAGTGATCACTAATGCCATTGCTCTTCCCCATACTGACTTGACGTTTGCCGGCAGAAGATTGTGTTTACGCAGCAAGATCAGCTGCCAGTAAACTATCATTTTTGCATGCGCACAGAGGAACTGATTACCCAATGAGCGAGCTTATTCATCAGGTAAACTGTGTTCCATTTACACCGCACGATCATCGCTAACGAGCGTTACTATGAACTCGTGCAAGCCTGAAAATGACGCAAAGTAGCAATGCATTTAATCTGGAATTGCAGGATTGACAATTTAGGTTTCTCAGAGAAGCGACTAGTTTCCTTCAGTGGCGAGGGCTAAAACACTGTAAAACAATGTTTACACACACTTATCAGTTTTGGCAACAAACGTAAATTGTACTCGACACCAATGCCACGTTGAATAAAAATACATAGTGGTCACAGCTGCATATGTTATGAAGGCAGACAACTTGACAATTGCATATTAGGGGTTGTTATAAACTGGATATGTGATAGAGAACGGGGCTTATTTGTCAAAACATTTAAAGGGGTTTTCAGAGATTCTGATATTGATGACCTATCCGGCATCCAAACGATCAACTGTATGAGAAGGCCATGGTGCCCTCCAGTGAGCGCTTCAGTGTTGACGCAGCTTACCTAGCACAGGAGAGAGCCAATGCTTGGTATTGCACGTAAGCAGCATTCACTGGAATGCGGCTGGGCTGCATGCCACTTACCAAAGAAAGTGACATCACTGGCCTAGGAAGAGGCCGCAGCACTCAGAGCACCGTGGCCTCTTCAAACAGCTGAAAAGCAGGGGTCCCAGGTGTCAGACCACAGCTGATCAGATTTCATAACCAATTCTGGAGGACAGGAGATTATATATCTCAGAAAAAAAAAAAAATTAACAAAATAAAAAAAAAAGGCAACATAACCGTAATGTCTAGTTCCTTCTAATGTTTTTTCATTTTTCGTTTTTTAATTCTCTGACTGCAATTTATTACTGTATTGGAAAAACCTCAAGTGAAGAGAAAAGCCAGGCTGGTACATAGTTGCCGACTCAACATGTAGAGATTTGGTTCAGGCCGGAATTACAGAAGAGAATCCTATTACCAAAACATTTACCTTACCTGGTAGTAGGGATGTAGAAAAGCATCTGGACATCCAGATAAAGCCATCTGGTCATGAATATCAGTTTTAAAACCTTTGCAAACACCTGTAATAAAAAATAAAAAAAGGACATTTTAAAAGGAGGATTTAATTTTCTGGTGTTTTAAACTAACATTTTACACTAGAAAATTTCCACAGTATGCAAAAAAGGCAACTTCCAGTCAGGACAAGCCTTAGGGGTGTGCAGCTACACAGGGCGCACTACCTCTCAATTCTGAAGAGGACGTCCGAAGGTCACCTCCTGTCCTCTTCCTCTCAAATCACCTAGGGTCCAGGCACCCCTGTACACACACAGATCATATATTTTGTATCCACAGGATGGGCTGGTTCCCTAGTCCACCACTGAATGCTCTGTTGTGCAGCAGGTAGCACAATATTGTGCCGTCTGCAATGTAACCCAGAAGAGCACTGGACTGGATCACTGGAGGACGTAATGGGACCAGGGAAAGACAAGTATTATTAAGTGTGTGCACTGCATACTGGGAAGGGGCACAATCTATAGCTGTCACTGCCATTAGAGGCACTGTGTGTAGAACTCCATTTTAGTGGATATAGTATGTGACATATTCAGAGGCACACACAGTGTACACAGTTTTAATTAGGGCACAAAGTCGCACTAAGTGGAGTTTGTATTAGTATGTAGGGTACGCATGTGTTGGTAAACCGAGAAGCTGAAGACATATGGTCGACAAACTAGGTCATTTTTCCTCTTAGTTGTGATTGCTAGGCTGCTACCACACCCATCCGCTCTTGCTATAGGAGTCTGGCCTTTTCCTTAGAACAAATGCAATTTGAAGCTAAAGGCAGGTGTACACCACGCAATGTTCTAGCTGATTGTCGGGAAGGAAGCGTTCCTTCCCACAGTCAGCTGTTCGTTCATTGAAGGAGACCACTACATTTACATAGTTATCTCCTTCACAGTATGAAGATGAGAAATCCCATACAGATGCATTGTTTCTGGTCAGCAAATCACTGTTTAGACAGCATGATCTGCTGGCTAGAAATAATTGGGGTGCCTGCCCAAACAGGATCACCCAATGAACGAGCGTTTTACTCCTTCATTGGGTGATTGGCAGTACATTTAGATGAGCAGATTGTTGGAAACAAGCATTCAAAAGAAACAGTCATTCCCGATAATCTGCCTGAAAAATCAGGCGCAGTAAATACACCTTTAGACTCCTGCAAATAGTGCTAATGGGCTCTTTGGGTTAACATCAGGACCACCCTCTAAATTTCAGTCCACATTTGCTGGGCTTTGATAAGGCATCTAGATTCAACTACATCAATTCTGATTATTAGATCCCCACAGCAGATTCAACACCCAGAATGGAATCAACCTTGCCTGCCCAACATAAATTAGTGGACTAATAGTACTGCCCCCATGTTCTGCTTGATGGTACTTGCTCCAGAACACAGCCAGCAACTGTAATTTTCACAGTAAGGGTCCATTCACACATCCGCAAATGGGTCCGCATACGTTCCGCAATATCTGGAATGGGTGCGGACCCATTCATTCTCTATGGGGCCGGAAGAAATGCGGAGAGCACACTATGTGCTCTCCGCAAGCACATTTCCGGAACACTGCCCCAAACCCCCCCCCCCCCCCTCCCTCCCTCCCCCCTACCAGCACCACAGCAGCCATGGCAGTGCAACGTGAGCACAGAAGTCACCCTCTCCCCCCCGGTCATACCTGCGAGAGGATAGACATGTGGCAGTGAGATGTTAGCGACACGTCTCCAGTCCCCTGTACAGCCAGATTTACCAGCATCTTTTCCAGAACATGAATCAGTGGAACGACATTGTTCATCCTGTAGTCCTGGCGACTGACAAATCAAGTGGCCTCCTCAAAGGGTCTGAGCAAACGGCGGGTGTCATGCATGAGCTGCCACTGGCTAAACAACGAAGTTACCCAGGGGAGTACCTCTGTCCACCTGTATCATCAAGAAATCGTTTATGGCCTCTCTCTGTTCGTATAGTCAGTCCAACATATGGAGGGTGGAATTCCAACGGGTGGAAACGTCGCATATCAGCCTATGTTGGGGGATGCAGTTCTGCCGCTGCAGCTCAAGGAGGGTATGCTTTGCAGTGTATGCAGTAGGGCATGCAAAAGTTTCCTGGCCGATTTTAAGATGTCTTGCAGATGGGTGGAAGACTTCAGGAAACGCTTGACAACCAGATTGAACACGTGCACCATGCAGGGAGCATGGCTCATCCCTCCTTGACGCAGCAACTCAAAATCTGAACCATGGTGACTACAACAGGAAGAACATGGTGACTACAACAGGAAGAACACCATGGTTCAGATTTTGAGTTGTCACGGAGAAAGCCAGGATTTGACTTCTTGATGAAGGACGTGGAGCAGTTCCTCCCCTGTGCGACTCAGTTCGCCCAGGCAAACTAGGTGCAGAACAGCGTGACACCACCGTGCCCTGCACATGTGGTATGCTGGTGGGGCACTGAATTATTCCTGCAGTGGAGGCTGAGGACACAGTGGAGGATGAGGAGGCAAAGGCAAACATTGTCGCAGGACCAACGGTGTGAGAACGTGGAGGAGGAAACAGCAACACCTGGCCAAGTTACTAGTTTGGCTGGGCAGGGACCACATTTATCCAGTGGGCCGTAAACTACATATATTGTCCTTGACCGAAGTTCTAGCTCCACACGTCAGCGCTGCTGTGCACTTTGGCAGACACCAACAGGCTCAAGGACTGGCCCACCTTCTGTTCTACATATTTGTGCAGGGCTGGTACTGCCTTTTTGGCAAAGAAATGATGGCTTGGGACTCTCCACCTCGGCTCGGCACAAGCCATCAATTCTCTGAAAGGTGCAGAGTCCACCACTTGGAAAGGAAGGGACTGCAGCACCAGCAACTTGGTCAGGAGCACGTTCAGCTTCTGCGCCGTTGGAGGAGTGCACACCTACTGTTGTCTCTTGGCAATCGCTTTGGTGATAGATTGCTGACAGAATGACTGACAAGGAGTAGGAGGGCAAGGAGCATCAGGACCAGCAGATGATGGGAAGGACAGACCACTCCCTTTGGCTGAGATGGTGGAGCCTTGACTGCCTGAAAATCGGGTGTGCTACTGGGTGATGCAGCGGTTGCTACGGCAGGATGGACCACCACATTGGAGCCAGGGTTCTCCCAGGCCACTTTATGATACTGATGCTGCATATGTTGACACAGGGCCGTGGTACCAACATTGGCACCCTTGCCATGCTTCACCTTCTGCCCACAGATTCGGCAAATGGCCATGTTTACCTCCTCCGGGAGCTTAGCAAAAAACTGCCACACCGCCGAGTAGGTGATTTTACCCCCAACACTACGCACCGACTGCTACTGCCTCCATGAACCCCTGCACCACAACTTTTCGAGCAGGTAGGCTCCTGCGAAACAGGTGGTCTACCCTGGGCACGTTTGGCTCCCCACCTCCCACCGTGCTGATTCCCAGCCATGCTACTGACTTGCAGGCTCCGCCGCTGCCTCACTTGCAAACTGCCAACCTCTTCTCCCGATGAAGCCCTCTCCTTCGCCCAGCTCCTAATTGTGATCGGCTACATAATCATTGAGTACTGTCTGCACGTCACTGATATCCTCCTCAACGGTCTCTGAGCCAGGAGCTTGACAGCTAACACCAGCTCCCACACCACTCTCCTCATCGCCACTTGCCTCCCTACTGGACGAAGCGATGGATATCTCCTTAAGATCTTGGCTGGGCAGTAGCTGCTGACTGTCCTCTAGTAGCTTGTCCTCGCTGTATAGTGAAGCTGAGACCACAGCATATAATACTTCTCTGGCTGAGGGAACAGAAAAAGGACAGAGGCAGGTTGAGGACACAGGGCCTGCTCCCAGGCCATGCCAACTAAGGCTTGTGTCTGACAAAACCACCGACTCTTGGCTGGGGGTGTCTGATGTCACTTGAGACGAAGTGGATGACAGAGTCAACCAACCAATCAAGAACCGCTGGGTTGCTGGTCAAGACACGAACGCTAACCAGGAGCTCAGTGACCCCTACTGCCACTGCCAAAATTTTTATTCGATTTCATAAAAAAGTATTGCGATACTCTATACCAAGCATCCTCAAACTGCGGCCCTCCAGCTGTTGCAGAACTACAACTCCCAGCATGCCCAAACAGCCTACAGGTATCAGCCTGCAGCAGGGCATTGTGGGAGTTGGTTTTCTAACAGCTGGAGGGCCACAGTTTGAGGATGCCTGCTCTATACCATTCGGCACCTGAGGGGTTAATTGCTAGGGATCGCAGCGCCTCGTCAGAGGGTGGGTGCCGGGTATGTGATACCGCTGACGGTACCCGCTGTCTACACTTAGATTAATGTGTTAATTATATTCATTGGTGGCACAGTGGCCACAGCCCCTCCCCTCCACCTCACTGCTATCAGTCCATTGGTGGCAGAAGCGCACAGGGAGGGGGGGGGACGGGGGGACTGCCTCCATCTTCCCTGTGCTGCTGAGGAGAACATGGCACACACTGAGAGCAGCGCATGCCATGTTCTCTAACAGATACTATGCTGCGCAGCAGCGCAGCCTAATATCGTTAAATAGTAAGACCCAGTATCCTATTGATCCGTGTATCGAAACTCTGCCACGCTCCCTTACTCTGCTGCGACATGTTTCTGGCACAGGCACATTTAGGCCTCTGCCCCTCCCCTGTGCAGGGCCCGTCACTTCTCTGTCTGACATACTGTTAGATCAAATAAATAGATAAAAAGTAAAATTACATACACCCCAAAACCAGCTGTAATTTTCCCACTTCACCACACAAAAGGCAAAAAAAAAAAAAAAAAAACAGGACTTTAGAACATATAACTGCACCTCATAAGGGCTAATAAGATGTAGAAATATTTCGTAGTAAAACACCCTGTTAATGGCTGTATCACACAGCACTTACACCCCAATAAAGAGAACTGTTTGCTGGAATTACAGAGGTATCATCTATTGCAAACCTGAAAGCAGCAGTACAATGGCAATTTGGATCCCCAGTCAGTACAGCAAGGTGTAATAGGATTGTTCCCATTACCGAGGCTGTAAACACCCCTACTGAACCATGTTCCGCTTCAATACTGTGGAATAATTCCTCCCTATCCTTTCCCTACACTCCTATTCAGCAAAAAAAGTGCTCTTTCCTAGCACTTTCCCTAGCGCCTGCTGACATCTCTCCCTGCACTAAGCACACTGGAAAATGTCTGAATCCAAGATGGCTGAGGCTATTTATAAGGCTGTGACATCACAGGGCTGGCTGAATGCTGATTGGCTACATGCATGGCACTGTGGGTGATATCTTGTTCCCAAAGTTCTTTGCTCCATGTCCTAACACGTGCAGCAGCCATTTTAGGAAAAAATGTGATTCGTTACCAAAAAGCGTGAAGAAATTCCACTTCGTCAACTTAGATTCGCTCATCTCTAGTGTGTGGCCTTTCTGCTGCAACTTCAACCAGCTGAGCGAGACAAAAATTAAAAACAAAACAGCAGGTGGCGCTACACAGACAGATACATTTTATTGAATAGTTCACTGTGCTGGCTATACAAAATTGTTTAATTATTTGCAATGACAAAAGTATTCAAATCCAGGTGCTGCTTTAAAAAAAAAAAAAAAAAAAAAAAGGTCATTAGTTAAGTATCAGAAACCCCCTTTAATAGTTAGAATTCCAAAGTGTAATAGTTTGCTCTGGGCATCAAGGCTAAAACAATTCTAAGGGGTTAATTAAAGCTCCCTCTGGTCTTCACTACACTCTGCTGGAAGAACAGTATCTAAATAAAAAATAAAATTGTATTTCTCAAAATTCCTAGACTAGTTTACTTGGATGTTTGGCATAAAGTTTATACTAGAAAAAGAAAGGAGGAAAAAAAAAAAAAAAAAAAACAGAAAAAAATACCATACAATATAGCATTTTTTTCAGACTAATATAGAGTAGGGACAGGGATAGTAAACATTTTTGTAAACTTGACTAGGGAAATCTTTTTGTACTAGAAAACAGGGTGCAAAAAAATAGCAAACCTGAGTTCTTAAAGAGTACCTTTCATCTGTTTAGCCCTAGTCTAATTAGGGTCTTACCTTATAGGGTGGCCCCCACTGATGTCATCGCACCTCTTTTTCTTCAAAGACTGTACTCAGAGTGCAATCGGGGCGCACCGCTCATAGCCAGGGAGGAGCTCATTCTCCCTGCGCTCTGCTTGGATGCACTCACAGCCAGGGAGAAGAGAAACGCACCAGTATCTGCCTAGTATAACCAAGTCGGCTAATTAGAATATAAGGCGTGGAAATCAACAGGAGACAACAGAGGACAAACAAGGGGGGGGGGGCGCGCTCTTTGAGAAAATAAAAATAAAAAAAGTGCGTTGACATCAGTATGAAAAGGTAAGACCCTAATTAGACTAAGGTCAGGCTACATGCACATGACCGTTGTGTGTTTTGCGGTCCGCAAATCGCAGATCCGCAAAACACGGATGGCGTCCGTCTGCGTTCTGCAATTTGCGGAACGGCATGGACAGCCTTTAATATAACTGCCTATCCTTGTCCGAAAAGCGCGGACAAGAATAGGACATATTATATTTTTGCGAGGCCACGGTACGGAGCAACGGATGCAGAAAGCACACAGAGTGCTGTACGCATCTTTTGCGGCCCCATTGAAGTGAATGGGTCCGCATCCGAGCCGCAGTTTTGGCGACCAAAACAACGGCCGTGTGCATGAGGCCTTAAACAGATAAAAAGGTCCTCTTTAACCCCTTCCCATGACGCAATACTGGGTTCCCGCAATTTGACGTAATAGTATGTCATGGTGATTGTGTGGGCATCAGAGCGGTGTGCGCGCGATCAGCCGGCATTACTGTAAAAGCCAATGCCGGTGGATAAACTCCTATGCCGCGGTCCGCGCTGACCGCGACATAGAAGGGGTTTCTGTCGGGTGAGTGAGCGCATAGAGTCCCCGTGCTGCTGTGGAGGGGATCCCGATGCGTGACAAGGCAGCCCAATGCCTTGCACGGCATCGGGACCCGCCTTCTACAGATGGCGAGGAGATTCAGCCTCAGGCTGGGTCTCCTAGGAAACCTGTTAGTGTATGACTCTGTCATACACCAACAGGCAATGCATTACAATACAGATGTATTGTAATACATTGCAGAGGGGATCAGACGCCCATAAGTTAGCAGAAATAAAGTAAAGAAAATAAAAAAAAAAGTTTAAAAAAAAGTGTTAAAATTAATAAAGTAAAAAAATAAGCATAATTAAAAAAAACACCACATTAGGTATTGCCGCGTCCGAAATGACCAGCTCTAAAAATATATCACAATCCACCCTGTCCGATAAACACCATAAAAAAAATATAAACGGTGTAAAAAAATAAAAAATAAGTCACTTTTGTCACCTTACATCACAAAAAGCGGAACACCAAGCGATCAAAAAGGCATATATTCCACAAAATGTTATCAATAAAACAGTCACCCAAAAAATAAAATAAAAACTATAGCTCTCAGAACATGGAGACAAACATTTTATTGTTTCAAAACTGCTATTATTGTGCTAAATATATATATTTTTTTATGTTTCATTTGTGTCACATTACATCACAAAAACTGCAACATCAAGTGATCAAAAAGGCGTATGCCCCACAAAATACACTGCTCAAAAAAATAAAGGGAACACTTAAACAACACAATGTAACTCCAAGTTAATCACACTTCTGTGAAATCAAACTGTCCACTTAGGAAGCAACACTGAGTGACAATCAATTTCACATGCTGTTGTGCAAATGGGATAGACAACAGGTGGAAATTATAGGCAATTAGCAAGACACCCCCAATAAAGGAGTGGTTCTGCAGGTGGTGAACTGACCACTTCTCAGTTCCTATGCTTCCTGGCTGATGTTTTGGTCACTTGAATGCTGGCGGTGCTTTCACTCTAGTGGTAGCATGAGACGCAGTCTACAACCCACACAAGTGGCTCAGGTAGTGCAGCTTATCCAGGATGGCACATCAATGCAAGCTGTGGCAAGGTGGTTTGCTGTGTCTGTCAGCGTAGTGTCCAGAGCATGGAGGCGCTACCAGGAGACAGGCCAATACATCAGGAGACGTGGGGAGGCCATAGGAGGGCAACAACCCAGCAGCAGGACTGCTACCTCCGCCTTTGTGCAAGGAGGAACAGGAGGAGCACTGCCAGAGCCCTGCAAAATGACCTCCAGCAGGCCACAAATGTGCATGTGTCTGCTCAAACGGTCAGAAACAGACTCCACGAGGGTGATATGAGGGCCCGACGTCCACAGGTGGGGGTTGTGCTTACAGCCCAACACCGTGCAGGACGTTTGGCATTTGCCAGAGAACACTAAGATTGGCAAATTCGCCACTGGCGCCCTGTGCTCTTCACAGATGAAAGCAGGTTCACACTAAGCACATGTGACAGATGTGACAGAGTCTGGAGACGCCGTGGAGAACGTTCTGCTGCCTGCAACATCCTCCAGCATGACCGATTTGGCATTGGGTCAGTAATTGTGTGTGTGGGGTGGCATTTCTTTGGAGGGCCACACAGCCCGCCAGAGGTAGCCTGACTGCCATTAGGTACAGAGATGAGATCCTCAGACCCCTTGTGAGACCATATGCTGGTGCGGTTGGCCCTGGGTTCCTCCTAATGCAAGACAATGCTAGACCTCATGTGGCTGGAGTGTGTCAGCAGTTCCTGCAAGACGAAGGCATTGATGCTATGGACTGGCCCGCCCGTTCCCCAGACCTGAATCCAATTGAGCACATCTGGGACATCATGTCTCGCAATATCCACCAACGTCACGTTGCACCACAGACTGTCCAGGAGTTGGCAGATGCTTTAGTCCAGGTCTGGGAGGAGATCCCTCAGGAGACCGTCCGCCACCTCATCAGGAGCATGCACAGGCGTTGTAGGGAGGTCATACAGGAACGTGGAGGCCACACACACAACTGAGCCTCATTTAGACTTGTTTTAAGGACATTACATCAAAGTTGGATCAGCCTGTAGTGTGTTTTTCCACTTTAATTTTGAGTGTGACTCCAAATCCAGACCTCCATGGGTTAAAAAATTAGATTTCCATATTTTAAATTTGTGTGATTTTGTTGTCAGCACATTCAACTATGTAAAGAACAAAGTATTTCAGAAAAATATTTAATTAATTCAGATCTAGGATGTGTTATTTTTGTGTTCCCTTTATTTTTTTGAGCAGTGTAGTACCAATCAGACCTTCACCTCATCCCGCCAAAAATTAGATCCTACCTAAGAGAATCTGTCAAAAAAAAAAAAAAAGCTATGGCTCTCAGACTATGGATACACTAAAATATTTCAGTTTAAAAAAATGCTATTGTGTAAAACGTAAAGAAAAAGTAGACCTATTAGGTATTGCCACGTCCGTAACGATCTGCTCTCAAAAAAAAAAAAAAGTCACATGACCTAATCCCTCAGGTAAACGCTGTAAAAATAACTGTGCCAAAACAACCATAAAGTGTAATAATGAATGATCAAAAAATCCTATGTACCCAAAAATGGTACCAATAAAAACATTAACTTTTCCTGCAAAAAACGAGCCCCTGCACAAGACGATCGGCAGAAAAAAAAATAGGGCATTCAGAAAATTGATACAAAAACCTAATTTTTGTTGTCAAAAATGCTTTATGTAAAACTGAAACAAACATCATAGAAAGTAGACATATTTGATATCATTGCTTCCATAACAACCTGCTTTATAAAAATAGCGCATGATCTAACCTGTCAGATGAATGTTAAAAATAAAAAAATAAAAATGGTGCCAAAACATCCATTTTTTTGGTTACCTTGCCTCACAAAAAAACTTACCTGTCTACCCAAGCAATAATTTACCTGTCTACCCATGCGACTGCTGCAGTCAATCACTGGCCTCCGCAGACTCAGACCAGTGAGTAATGGGTATTTTATGGTCATTTTTACCTCTTTAATGACACTTTTCTGATCTTGGAAATCCATGATAAGATGCGATAAAGGAGGGGGTATTGGGATACCACTCTAATCATTGGAGTTCAGGTGTATAAAATCCAGCCCCTAGCCATGCCGGCTGCCTGTACAAAAAACGTAATATAGAGCAATTAAAAAATCATATGTACCCCAAAATAGTGCCAATAAAACTGGCACCTTATCCCGTAGTTTCCAAAATGTGGTCACTTTTTTGAGTATCTACTGTAGGAGTGCATCAGGGGGGCTTCAAATGGGACATGGCATCTAAAAACCAGTTCAGCTAAATCTGCCTTCCAAAAACCATATGGCATTCATTTCCTACTGTGCCCTGCCGTGTGCCTGTACAGCAGTTTACGTCAGGGTAATAAATATTGGGTTTTATTTGGCAGTTAACCCTTGCTTTGCTACTGGAAATTTTTTTATTAAAATGTAAAATCTGCCAAAAAAGTGAAATTCTGAAATTTCATCGCCCTTTTTCATTAATTCCTGTGGAACACCTAAAGGGTTAAAATTTGTAAAATCAGTTTTGTATACCTTGAGGTGTAGTTTCTAAAATGGGGTCATTTTTGGGTGGTTTCTATTATGTAAGCCTCACAAAGTGACTTCAGACCTCAACTGGTCCTTAAAAAGTGGGTTTTGGAAATTTTCCGAAAAATTTCAAGATTTGCTTCCAAACTTCTAATGTCCCCAAAAAATAAAATGTCATTTTCAAAATGATCCAAACATGAAGTAGACATATGGGAAATGTAAAGTAATAACTAGTATATGAAGTATCACTATCATAAAAGTAGCAAAACTGAAATTTGAAAATTTGGGAATTTCTAAATTTTGGGAAAATTTCAGATTTTTTCACAAATAAAAAGGTGAAATATATTGACTCAAGTTTATGACCATCATGAAGTACAATGTGTCACGAGAAAACAATCTCAGAATGGCTTGGATAAGTAACAGTGTTCCAAAGCTATTACCACATGAAGTGACGTCAGATTTGCAAACAATGGGTGAAAACAGGCCTGGGGTTGAAGAGGTTAAGGAGAATGTGTCTTCAGTGTTCTACTGAGCGTTAACACGTGTGTAACATACAGTAGCGTTGTGCCTTCCTCTTGTCACTACCCCAATCCCATCTCCCTGCCTATCTGACTTGTTACATACAAGTGTCTTCAGCGCTCAGTAGAACGCTGAAGACTAACGCGCCTTAGCAAAACTAACTAAACAAGATGACTCTTTACCCCGTTTTCTCAAACAAACAACATCTTTCACTAATCTATTACAAAAATGTGCATTCCTGTCCCTACAAAATATAAAAAAAAACGGAAACAGTTACATCTTAGATTAAGAGCTCATGCACACAACCGTTTTTTAGGTCCGCATCCGAGCCTCAGTTTTTGCGGCTCGGGTGCGGACCCATTCACTTCAATGGGGCCGCAAAAGATACGGACAGCACTCCGTGTGCTGTCCGCATCTTTTGCTCCGTTCCGTGGCCCTGCAAAAAAAATATATATACCGTAGTATGTCCTATTCTTGTCCTTTTTGCGGACAAGAATAGGCATTTCTACAATGGGCCGCCCGTTCTGCAAATTGCAAAAGGCACACGGGCGGCTTCCGTTTTTTGTGGACTGCAAAAAATGCAATGGTCGTGTGCATGTAGCCTAAGAAGGTAAAATACAGATTAAAGGGGTTTTCTGGTCATTTCAAGTTTTTCCCTTATCCATAGGATAGGGGATATCTATTAGATCAATGGTGGTCTAACTAGCAGGACTATCACTGATCTAATAGATATCCCCTATCCTGCAATAACTGGAATACCCCTTTAATTGCCAATCTGGCCAGCACACGCACATGACAGCATCTCAATGAAGGTCCGATCATAAGTTTCCTCTGGGTAACGAGGGTCTCTCACATGCCAAAAACAAACTCACAGCAATAATTTACCTGTCTACCCATGCGACTGCTGCAGTCAATCACTGGCCTCCGCAGACTCTGAGACCAGTGAGTAATGGGTATTTTATGGTCATTTTTACCTCTTTAATGACACTTTTCTGATCTTGGAAATCCATGATAAGATGCGATAAAGGAGGGGGTATTGGGATACCACTCTAATCATTGGAGTTCAGGTGTATAAAATCCAGCCCCTAGCCATGCCGGCTGCCTGTACAAACATTTGTGAATAAATGGATGAAAATTTATAAAAATGTTTCCCCTCCTATATATTCCACAATCAACTGTCAGTGGTAGTATTTTAATCAGAGGTTGCAGTAATGCCTGTACAGGCATTTTTATGCTTTTAAATGCATAGGCTTGCCCTGCACATGATGAGCACACTGTGCGCTGTGTATTCTGTAGGAGCGAAGTTACAGTTAGTGGCCGACAGAGGAAGATGGGATGTTTAGCGCATGTTTCCAGACAGCCACCCCAGTCCCCATGTACAAGTAGCCATGCCTCTTATATGTTCTCCGCCAACATGCTGAAAGTGAATAGATGGCTGCAGGTTACAAGTCCTTATTATACCGACATGCAGTGGTATATAGAGAGTCTGTGTGCACATCAGGCATAGTGGTCTGCTCTAGTGAGGTAACTTAAAGGGAGCTTTTAAACATTGATTGTGTATCACTATAGCTTGGATATGTTATGTTAACAGTGGGGGTCTGACTAGTAGAACGCTGACAAATAGGGTTGTAGCGAGTATCGAATTATCAATACTTTTGTACCGATATCGATTCCGGGATTTGACATTTACTGATACAAGGCTGCGCTACTGCGCAGCCGAGTATCAGAACATGGCACACACTGCTCTCAGCATGCACCATGTTCTCCATAGCAGCACAGGAGAGAAGGAGTCTCTCCCTACCTCCTGTGCTGTAGAGGGGCGGAGTAGGGGAGTAGGGGAGGGGCTGTGGCCACTGTGCCACCAATGATAACTCACCCATTAATACAAATATAGGCGGCAGGTGCCGGAGGCAGAATCACATAGCCAGCACCTGACCTCTGACAGGGCACTACCACCCGCAGCAGTTAACCCCTCAGGTGCGGCACCTGAGGGGTTAACTGCCACAGATCACAGCGCCCTGTCAGAGGCCAGGTGCTGGCTATGTGATTCTGCCGCCAGCACCCGCCTCCTGCATTTGTATTAAAAGGTTACTTATCTTCATTGGTGGCGTAGTGCACCCCCCCCCGCCCCCCCACCCTTCTCCCAGTACTAAAAACCATTGGCGGCACAGTGCACCCCCCCAACCACCCCAGTATTATAATCATTGGTGGCAGTGGCTACAGAGTCCCCTCCCCTCTTCATTCATTGGCGGTGCAGTGGCAGCTTCTGATCAGAGCCCCAGCAGTGTAATCCTGGGGCTCCGATCAGTTACCATGGCAGCCAGGACGCTACTGAAGCCCTGGCTGCCATGGTAAGCTCCCTGCTGCTGTGTGTACTATGCACAGGGTGAATAGGATAAGGGATGAAAAGATCCCAGGTTCAAGGTTACATATCGCCACGCCCAAAAAAGTGGCAACTATAAAAAAAAAAAGAAAAAAAAAAAGAATCCTATGCGGTGAACGGCGTAACAGAAAAAATTAAAACCGCGCGATTCGCCAACTCTGGTTCGGTTCCAAGTAGGGTTGTTGGGATACCAAAATTTTAAGTCGGTTTCAATACATTTCAATCGGTCTGTGCACATGAGTTTTTTTTTTTTTCACGAATCAGTTCTGTGTTGCGTGAAAAACGCAGCATGTTCTATATTCTGCATTTTTCACACAGCCCTGGCCCCATAGAAGTGAATGGGACTTCAGTGAAACACATTGCGAAAGTGCGGATGCAATGTGTTTTTTCACTGATGGTTGCTAAGAGATTTTGTTTGTAAACCTTCAGTTTATCACACGCGTGAAGAACTCATCAGAACGCATTGCACCCGCGCAGGGGAAAAAAAAAAAAAAACTGAACTCAACGCAATCGCAGACCAAACTGACAACTTGCTTGCAAAATGGTGCACGTTTCACTGAATGCACCCTGAACGTATCCAGAGTCAATCTGTCACACTCATGTGAAAGAGGCCTTAGGCTGGGTTCAGACCTGAGCGTATTTGATATGCGCGTTTAAGTCGCGCGTTTTTGTCCATAGTCAACGCGCGTTTGTGTAATTAACAGAAGTGTCCTATGGCTGCAAACGTGCGACAAAACGCCCCAAAGAAGCTCAAGAACTTTTGAGCGTAGGGCGTTTTTCAGAGCGTTCAAACGCGCTGTAAAACGCTCAAGTGAGAACCAGGGCCATAGGGAAGCATTGGTTTTCATGTGTTGAGCGTTTTACAGTGCGTTTGAACGCGCTGTAAAACGCTCAAGTGTGAACCCAGCCTTAGGCCTCTTTCAGACAGGCGTCCCGGATTTGCTCTGGATGCATTGCAGGAAACCAGAGCGACTGCGCACGCAATTTCAGACAGTTTTGACTGCGATTGCGTTGTTCAGTTTTTTCCGCGCAAGTGCAATGAATTTTGCACACGCATAAAAAAAATTTAAAAAATAAAAAACACTGAATGTGGTACCCAGACCCGAACTTCTTCACTGAAGTTTGCTGTTGTGTAGATGTTATTATCCCTTATAACATGGTTATAAGGGAAAACAACAGCATTCTTAACCGCCTAACGCAGGATTGCGTTCCGGAGGCGGTAGATTCATTCCTGCTGGACGCGCCGGCGCGTCATCTCGCGAGAGGCGAGATTTCCTGCGAACGAGCATAAACGAGTGGATCTGCAGCCTGCCAGCGGTGATCGTTCGCTGGCAGGCTGTAGATGATATTTTTTTTAACCCCTTAAAAAAGGTATATTAAGACGCTGTTTTGATAACAGCGTCAAATATACCTGCTACCTGGTCCTCTGGTGGTCCCTTTTGCTTGGATCGACCACCAGAGGACACAGGCAGCTCTGTAAGTAGCACCAATCACCACTACACTACACTACACCCCCCCCGTCACTTATTAACCCCTGATCACCCCATATAGACTCCCTGATCACCCCCCTGTCATTGATCCCCCCCCCCCGTGTAAGGCTCCATTCAGACGTCCGTATATGTTTTGCAGATCCGCGAAACACGGACACCGGCAATGTGCTTTCTGCATTTTGCGGATCCGCACATTGCCAGAACTATATAGAAAATGCCTTTTCTTGTCCGCAATTGCAGACAAGAATAGGACATGTTCTAAAGGCTCTACAAAAAACGCAGTGTTCGCCCGATCAGGCCTGATCTTGTGTGCACAATTGCGTTCACTGTGCCCCACCGCAGTGACAGAAATTTTTTCTGATCACTGCTAAAACACCGTAAAATCGCTGCGGCGCTATAAAAGATCACTTTTGAGGGGCATGGCGAGTTCGTAGAAGATTTTTTTTTGTCACAAGTTAGCGGAAATTTTTTACATTTTTTTTTATTTTTTTTTTTTCTTACAAAGTCTCATATTCCACAAAAATAAAAAAGATAAAAATCTCACATGAACTCACCATAACCCTCACGGAATCCAAATGCGTCAATTTTTAGACATTTATATTCCAGACTTCTTCTCACGCTTTAGGGCCCTGAAATGCCAGGGCAGTATAAATACCCCACAAGTGACCCCATTTTGGAAAGACACCCCAAGGTATTCGCTGAGGGGCATATTGAGTCCATGAAAGATTGAACTTTGTCACAAGTTAGCGGAAAGGGAGACAGATTTTTTATTTTTTTTCTCAGTCTCCCTTTCTGCTAACTTGTGCCAAAAGAAAAAAAACTTCTATGAACTCGCCATGCCCTCACGGAATACCTTGGGGTGTCTTCTTTCCAAAATGGGTCACATGTGGAGTATTTATACTGCCCTGGCATTTTAGGGGTCCTAAAGCGTGAGAAGTAGTCTGGAATCCAAATGTCTAAAAATGCCCTCCTAAAAGGAATTTGGGCCCCTTTGCGCACCTAGGCTGCAAAAAAGTGTCACACATGTGGTATCGCCGTACTCAGGAGAAGTAGGGCAATGTGTTTTGGGGTGTATTTTTACATATACCCATGCTGGGTGAGAGAAATCTCTGTAAAAGTCTACTTTCCCATTTTTTTTTATACAAAGTTGTCATTTTAGAGATATTTCTCTCACCCAGCATGGGTATATCTCTAAAATGACAACTTTGTATAAAAAAAAAAAAAAAAAAAAAAAAAAGGGAAAAGTTGACTTAGAGATATTTCTCTCACCCAGCATGGGTATATGTAAAAATACACCCCAAAACACATTGCCCTACTTCTCCTGAGTATGGCAATACCACATATGTGACACTTTATTGCAGCCTAGGTGGGCAAAGGGGCCCACATTCCAAAGAGCACCTTTAGGATTTCACAGGACTTTTTTTTTTTACACATTTGAATTTCAAACTACTTCTCACGCATTATGGCCCCTAAAATGCCAGGGCAGTATAACTACCCCACAAGTGACCCCATTTTGGAAAGAAGACACCCCAAGGTATTTTGTGATGGGCATAGTGAGTTCATGGAAGTTTTTATTTTTTGTCACAAGTTAGTAGAATGAGACTTTGTAAGAAAAAAATGAAAGAAAAAAATAAATCATTTTCTACTAACTTGTGACAAAAAATAAAAAGTTCTATGAACTCACTATGCACATCAGCGAATACCTTAGGGTGTCTACTTTCCGAAATGGGGTCATTTGTGGGGTTTTTCTACTGTCTGGGCATTGTAGAACCTCAGGAAACATGACAGGTGCTCAGAAAGTCAGAGCTGCTTCAAAATGCGGAAATTCCCATTTTGTACCATAGTTTGTAAACGATATAACTTTTACCCAAACCAATAAATATACACTTATTGCATTTTTTTTAATCAAAGACATGTAGAACAATAAATTTAGAGAAAAATTTATATAGAAATGTAGTTTTTAAAAAAAATTATTTACAACAGAAAGTGAAAAAGTTCAGTTTTTTGCAAAAATTTCGGTCAAAAAGTAAAAATGTCAGCAGCAATGAAATACCACCTAATGAAAGCTCTATTAGTGAGAAGAAAAGGAGGTAAAATTCATTTGGGTGGTAAGTTGTATGACCGAGCAATAAACCGTGAAAGTAGTGTAGTGCAGAATTGTAAAAAGTGGTCTGGTCATTAAGGGGGTTTTAAGCTAGGGGAGCTGAGGTGGTTAAAGGGCTTCTGTCACCCCACTAAAGTCATATTTTTTTGGGCTCATTAAAATCCTTATGCTGCGATCAATATATAGGGCTCTTACTAATTTTCGTTCAGTAGTTTCTTAAAAAAAATGGACTTTTATAATATGTAAATTACCTCTCTACCAGCAAGTAGGGCGGCTACTTGCTGGTAGCAGCCGCATCCTCCTTTCATAATGACGCCCCCTCATGTTGATTGACAGGGCCAGCGAACGCGCTCGTCCTCTGGCTGGCCCTGTCTGCGTTCAAAATCTCGCGCCTGCGCCGTACCGGTCTTCAGTCGGCGCAGGCGCACTGAGAGTAGGACGCTCGCTCGGCCGCTCCTTCCTCAATGCGCCTGCGCCGATGACGTCACATCTACACCCGGCGCAGGCACACTGAGGAAGGAGCGGCCGAGCGAGCGTCCTCCTCAGTGCGCCAGCGCCGACTGAAGACCGGTACGGCGAAGGCGCGAGATTTAAAAACGCAGACAGGGCCAGCCAGAGGACGAGCGCATTCGCTGGCCCTGTCAATCAACATGAGGAGGGGGTGTCATTATGAAAGGAGGATGCGGCTGCTACCAGCAAGTAGCCACCCTACTTGCTGGTAGAAAGGTAATTTACATATTATAAAAGTCAATTTTTTGAAGAAACTACTGAACGAAAATTAGTAAGAGCCCTATAAATTGATAAAATCGCAGCATAAGGATTTTAAGGAGCCAAAAAAAATAAAAAATAAAATAAATGACTTTAGGGAGGTGACAGAAGCCCTTTAAGAAAATTTCCAAAACCCACTTTAAAAAAGGACCAGTTCAGTTATGAAGTCACTTTGTCGGGCTTCCATAGTAGAAACTACCTATAAATTACCCCATTTTAGAAACTACACCCAAGTTATTCAAAACTGACTTTACAAACTGTTAACCCTTTAGGTATTCCACAAGAATTAAAGGAAAAATGGAGAAGAAATTAAAAAATTTCACTTTTCTGGCAGATTTTCCATTTTTATCCATTATTTTCTGTAAATCAGCGACTGCCGGGCCCCTGCACTGATCAGGAGCACAGCACTCCGGTGCCCACCCTATCAGCATGACATAGTAGTACGTCAAATTGCGGGAAGTCACTTCCCGGCATTACCTACTAATAAGTAGTATGTCGGGAAGGGGTTAAAGGGGTTGTCCAAGATATTTTTTTGTTGTTTTTAACTAAGCAAAAGGTAAGGGATTCTCAATTCACTTAATCTACAGTGGCCCGGTTTCATAGTTAGCCGAGGTCACAGGACCTGTGATGTCAGCTTCTTTCCCTGTTCTGATGACGTTCCGTGCACAAGCCTGAGGGAGCAGGTCTGCCTCTGTGCACAGAACGTCACTGTGAAGGCTATGCTGGTAGGAGCGGCAAGCCTCGCCCCCCTACACAGCCCAATCTGCTGGCTGAGCAGTCTGCCCTTTGTCTCCCCTCCCACTGGATTTTTTGCAAAGTTTAACCCCTTTTACCATCAGCAGCGGCACAGAGGCGATAAATGCTGTGCACAGGATCCTCCCTCCCTCCCGATCCTGCAAACACAGAGCTGACAGACTGGAGGTGTTCTCTCCTCTGTACTCTTCTGCTGTCTGTAGAGCATTGCACAACAGGAAGATCCTGTGTGTATCAGCAGTGTCACATATACCATATGGATTTTTTCCAGCAGGCAGGGCAGCCATTTTATTCACTTTCAGAGCAAGCGGGGCAGTCTTGTTGACACCCACAAATATTCATGAGGAAAACCTCATACTGTTACATGCCCCCACAGCTCTGCAACTGCATGTCCACAAAAGACCAGAACTAGGTAAATGAGTAACTATAATTTTTGCCTAAAACTTGCTTAGCTTATGTATACATTGCTGACCATCAGGTTTACAGGGCTTTATTTTTTACATAAAACTTGGACAACCCATTTTAGGCTACTTTCACACTACCGTCCAGAGCGGGTCCGTCTGATGTCTGCACAGACGGATCCGCTCCTATAATGCAGACGTTTGGATCCGTTCAGAACGGATCCGTCTGCATTATAGTTTAAAAAAAAATTTAAGTGTGAAAGTAGCCTGAACGGATCCGTCCAGACTTTACAATGAAAGTCAATGGGGGACAGATCAGTTTGAAGATTGAGCCATATTGTGTCATCTTCAAACAGATCCGTCCCCATTGACTTACATTGTAAGTCTGGACGGATCCGCTAGCCTCCGCACGGCCAGGCAGACACCCGAACGCTGCAAGCAACGTTCAGGTGTCCGCTTGCTGAGCAGAGCGGAGGCTGAACGCTGCCAGACTGATGCATTCTGAGCGGATCCGCATCCACTCAGAATGCATTAGGGCTGGACGGATGCGTTCGGGGCCGCTTGTGAGCCCTTTCAAACGGAGCTCACAAGCGGAGCCCCGAACGCTAGTGTGAAAGTAGCCTAATGCGTCGACATACTAAGGCATTTTGGACATTTGTTTGTGTCAAACTTTGTTATAAGTTCATAGAGGCATGGTTGGGCAATTTCATGTGGAAGAACTTGACTCTACACAAAGCCCCGACCTCAATGCCGTCAAACACTTTTTGGATGAACTAGAACAGAGATTGCAAGCTAAGCCCCCACTTCCAACATCAGTGTCAGACCTCATAAGGGCCCTTTGCACAAGTCCGTATGCCCTCCAAGACATACGGTCCGTACATCGGCCGCCCACAGGGCTATTGTCCCACACTCCTATGATTTTAGGAGTGCAGGACAACAGCACCGCAGGCAGCCTGACGTGCACAGCATCATTGTAATCTTTGATGCTGTGTGCTCCCGATCAATGCCACTCTGGGACAAATGGCCCGCTCACAGACCGTATGTCTGAGGGCATACGGTCGTGTGCAAGGGCCCCAACTCTTGTTTGCAAAACTTTACTGTTAATATCAGAATCATATTCTACGTTTCAGAAACCCTGTACTACGTCAGATATGTGTTCCAAAAGGCATAAATTGGAGCAGTTATTAAATTTGTATTTAGTTGCTTTTTGTTAGTAATTAGGGTTGCAGTAAACAATTAATTTGGAAATGGAGTACTCTATCGATTATTTTACGCTTAAATCGAGTATTCTAATAAGAAAAAATGAATTAGACTGTTTTCCTTTATAAAAACTCAGACCCCCTGCCATCAGTCCAACACCCTTTGTTCCCCCAGTGCCGTTAGCTCCGTTCCCCCACCCCAGAGCCAGCAGCTCTTCTAGGAGTGTAGTGAGCAGTTTGACCCCACAAGTGTTTCATAGAATTTTTCTAAATTAAAGACACGAAACCCCCAATATGTGACCACATTTTGGAATCCACACCCCTCAAAGAATTAATAAAGGGGTGTTACAGGGCTGATATTCAGGCCCATCTTAATATTTAACCATTAGGAGACCAGAGGTTTGCTTCATTTTTCTTCCCCCTCTTCCTTGAGCCACTTTTTAATTTTTCCGTTCACATAGCTGTATGAGGGCAAGTTGTACTTTCTAATGCCACCATTTAATATTGCATATAATTTAGTGGGAAAAATTCCAATCATTCTCTGGGTCAGCACGAATACAAGCTATACAACAAATGTATCGTTTATTTTATGTCTAAATAGCGTAAATAGTGGAGGTAAATCCACACACCTGGCAGTGCTGGCAGGTTTTTATGCCTGGCAAAACCCGGTCTGGAACAAGGGGAGTAGTCACCCACCCAGCACTTTGACTACTCCCAGTAAGAGCTGTCCCGAATCAGCTATGACAGCCATGCTAACTCAAGGTGTCAATTAGCAATAGCTGTTGCTGACAAAATACCAGCTCTTACCTCACTGAGGTCAGGAACCTCGTTGACACATACCTTCCATCCAGAATGTTTCCAGGTACCTACTTACATAATCTACTGAGCTGTGTGGGGGCTCATTTTTTACGGGACAAATCTGTAGTTTTTATTGATACCATTTTGGAGTGTGACTTTTTGATCACATTTTATTACATGTCTTTCAGTAAGGGAACCGATGGAGGGAAAAAAAAAAAAAGGCAAACTGGACATTTTGACCCCTTTTTTTCCCCCCTTTACGCCATATGGGCAAAATTATTTTATATTTTAATAGTATGGGCGTTTTCAGATGCAGTGATGCCCATGTTTATATTTGTTATTTATGTACTTATTCTACGTAGAAGAGGGCGATTTAAATTTTTTTTGTTTTTATATATTCAACTTTCTTTTTTAGACCCATGATTTTTAACCACTTACCGCTACTGTAACGCCGAAAGGCGTCAGCTCTGCGGCTCCCCCAGGCTACGCTAACACCGATTGGCGTCATCTCGCGTGAGCCGAGATTTCCTGTGAACGCGCGCACACAGGAGCGCGCGTTCACAGGAACGCATAGTGCACAAGTTCTTCTGCAGCCTGCCGGCCGCGATCATTGGCTGGCAGGCTGTAGATTTTTGAATGGACAAATGAAATGCTTATATCAGACGCTATTTTGAAAATAGCGTCTGATATAACTGCTGCCTGGTCCTCTGGTGGTCCCTTTCGCTTGGATCGACCACCAGAGGACACAGGCAGCTCAGTAAGGCCTCATGCACACGACCGTTTTTTTTTGCGGTCCGCAAAAAGGGTTTCCGTTGTTCCGTGATCCGTGTCCGTTTTTTCATCCGTGGGTCTTCCTTGATTTTTGGAGGATCCACGGACATGAAAAGTGAAAAAAAAAAAATAAGTCAAGTTTGCATTGAAAATGATAGGAAAAACGGACACGGATCACGGACATGGATCACGGACACGAATCACTATCTTATGTGCATCCGTGATTTTTCACGGACCCATTGACTTGAATGGGTCAGTGAACCGTTGTCCGTGAAAAAAATAGGACAGGTCATATTTTTTTCACGGACTGGAAAAACGGATCACGGACGCGGAAGCCAAACGGTGCATTTTCCGATTTTTCCACGGACCCATTGAAAGTCAATGGGTCCGCGAAAAAAACGGAAAACGGAACAACGGCCGCGGATGCACACAACGGTCGTGTGCATGAGGCCTAAGTAGCACCAAATCACCACACTACACATTAGACATTACCCTGTCATTTATTTAACCCCTTATTTAGCACCTGATCGCCCATATTAGACTCCCTGATCACCCCCTTGTCCACCCCCTGTCACTGATCACCCCCCCTGTAAGGGTCCCTTATCACCGCCAGTTAGTTAGCCACTTGTTAGGTAGTTTAGCGCCCACCGCACCGCAGTCACCGATTAGTCGCTGATTAGCGTCATCGCTGTCGCTAATCAGCACTAGTACTATATAGTATCTGTAAGTGATCAATACTGATCGCAATCAGATCTATATAAGTACATTAGGGTCACCATAGGTTCTACAAAAAAACGCAGTGTTCGCCCGATCAGGCCTGATCTTGTGCGCACACTTGCGTTCAGTCCGCCCCGCCGCAGTGACAATTTTTTTTTTCTGATCACTGCAAAAACACCGTAAAATCGCTGCGCCGCTATAAAGATCACTTTTGAGCTTTTTGGATCTTTATTAGCGGTCGCAGCTTTAATTCGCAAGCACTCCTTTTTGCTAGGTAGGTTTGCTCTTTTTCCTGGGTAGTCTCAGAGGAATACCCCCTAAATTTAGTGAACCCAAAATGTCAAACAAGGGGTATTCCGCTGAAGAGGCCTACAGGATTCTGGCCCTGATGGATGAAAGCGATGGGGACGCCTCACCCGCTGAATCCAGTGGTTCAGAATATGAACCTGTAGACAGCAGTGGCACTCTAACCGCTAGTGAGGATGACGAGGTAGAGGTCCCTGCTACGGCCAGACGTACCCGATCCCATGTCAGGGTTCTGCCTACCCTGCATGATGACCCTCATTTGCAGCAGAGTGGTGCTAGCGCTGATCTTGTTTATGGTGCGGCATACACCAGCAGCGCAGCACATCCTGGACCTTCTACCAGCACTGCCGTATTCCCTGGTGAAGTGGCAAGCACCAGAAGGGCAGTTCCAGCTGGTACGGTGGCACGTGCAGTAACTCCCCTGTCGCAGCCACCGCGTTCACAGGCCCGTAGAACCCTTAGTCTCCCAGAGGTGCTGGCAAATCCCAATTGTCACTCCCCTGCTTCCGCCGCACCCGTATTGCCCCCTTTCACCGCCCAGTCTGGAGTTCGCGTGGAGACGGCTCATTTAGGATCGGCCCTTCAGTTTTTTGAGCTGTTCTTCACCGCGGATCTCTATGACCTAGTTGTGGCAGAAACCAACCGCTACGCCACACAGTTTATTACCGCCAATCCGGAAAGCTTCTATGCCCAGGCTTTCCGGTGGAAACCAGTCACCGTTTCAGAGTTAAAAAAAATTTTGGGCCTTCTCCTCAGCATGGGTCTAACAAAAAAAAATGTATTGCGGTCATATTGGTCTAAAGACCCAATACATTACATGCCCATGTTCTCTGCTGCAATGTCTAGGGCACGTTTTGAGGCCATCATGCGCTTTATGCATTTTACGGACAATAGCACCTGAGATTCAAGAGGCCACCCTGCTTATGACCGGCTCCATAAAATTCGGCCCCTCATAGACCATTTGTCATCCAGATTTGCAGATGCGTATACCCCTAATCAAAACATCTGCATAGACGAGTCCCTAGTACATTTTACCGGGCGCCTTGGCATAAAACAGTACATCCCCAGCAAGCGCGCCCGTTTTGGGGTCAAACTGTATAAGCTCTGTGAAAGGGCCACAGGCTATACATATCGTTTTAGGGTCTATGAGGGAAAAGACTCAAAACTGGAGCCGGTCGGATGTCCTGACTACCTGGGGAGCAGTGGCAAGATTGTCTGGGACTTGGTGTCACCCTTACTCCACAAGGGGTACCACTTATACGTGGACAATTTTTACTCAAGCGTGGCCCTCTTTCGGCACTTACATCTAGTCGGAATTCAATGCTGTGGCACCGCGCGACCTAGTCGCCGGGGCTTCCCCCAACGGCTCGTTAGTACCCGACTTGCACGGGGGGAGAGGGCTGCCTTGTGTGACCAAGAACTGCTCGCGGTGAAGTGGAGGGACGTTTACCTTCTGTCCACCATTCACGCAGACACGACTGTCCAAATTGAACGGGCAACTGGAGTCATTGTGAAACCCCTCTCTGTCCATGACTATAACCTTCACATGGGAGGGGTGGACTTCAATGACCAGATGTTGGCTCCCTATTTAGTTTCCCGACGCTGGTATAAAAAGGTGTCTGTATATTTAATTCAATTGGCGATGTATAATAGTTTTGTTCTCTACAGTAAGGCTGGGAGAACGGGATCCTTCCTAAAATTCCAGGAAGAGATCATTTCGGAACTCCTGTATCCAGGAGGGTCTGTGCCCCAAGGCCCTGATGTAGTGAGCCGGCTACATGGCAGACACTTCCCGTCTATCCTGGTACCCCAACTCAACGTTCCCCAAGAAAAAGATGTCGTGTCTGCAGCAGGGCTGGAATAAGGCGTGACACCACCGTTTTTTGTCCTGACTGTCCTGACCAGCCTGCCCTATGCATAGGGGAGTGTTTCCGCAAGTTCCACACTCAGGTACACTATTAGTGTAGGGATCGCGTGACACAGGACAGGCACACAGGGCTATTAGGGCCCTTTCACACAGAGCTGCCACAAACCTCTCCTTTCACCTGGGACAAAGTGCATAATGTACTTCGCCACATCTCTGGGCGATTTGCGCTTTGCACATTGTCCCATGGGGAAGGAGAGGTTTGTCCTATAAAGGTAACAAAACAAAAAAACAAAAAAAAAAATCACCGGTAAGCAAAAAAGTTATTGTTCTGTTTCAAAAGTTTATAAAAGTTAATGTTCTCTAAAGTTAATGTTAATAAATTTATTGCGTTGCGGCCTGGTTTTTTTTTTTTTGTTTTTTTACCTTCTAGGTGGACCAAGCGATCGACTAGCTGCAGCACTGATGTGCATTCTGACAGAAGCATTGCGCTGCTGTCAGATTACACGCAAGTCGGTGTATGCGGCGCTGCAAGACGAGATTTCTCCTCTGCAGTAAAAGATACGTTTGCCGAGGCATATGAGCTGAGGAGGTGGCGGTGTTCATATACTTTGGCAAACACTTTGTATATATAAAAAAAATTAAAAAATCCCGGCAATGATTTATTTATCCACATCGATTGATGTGAATGGATAAATCTGGTTTGCCAGGGCATACGAGCTAAGTGGGTATGGATGTTGGGCGGAGCTCCTATGTCCTGACGCCTTTCCCCTCCTTTTTCTTTTTTTGGCAGAGATTTTTCCATCCACATTGATCGATGCGACTGAAGAAATCTGTGCCGTTCATTTTTTCTTTCAGCCCAGAGGCTGAACGAAAAAAAAAAATCTCATTACCCGTATGCTCAATATAAGGAGAATAGCAGAAACTCCTAATGCTGGCCATACATGTAATGATTGCGGAGACCCTCAAATGCCAGGGCAGTACAAACAACCCACAAATGACCCCATTTTGGAAAGAAGACACCCCAAGGTATTCGCTGAGGGGCATATTGAGTCCAGGAAAGATTGAAATTTTTGTCCCAAGTTAGCGGAAAGGGAGACTGAGAAAAAACGAAAAAAAATCAATTTCCGCTAACTTGTGCCAAAAAAATAATAATTCTTTGAACTCACCATGCCCCTCAATGAATACCTTGGGGTGTCTTCTTTCCAAAATGGGGTCACATGTGGGGTATTTATACTGCCCTGGCATTTTAGGGGCCGTAAAGCGTGAGAAGAAGTCTGGGATCCAAATGTCTAAAAATGCCCTCCTAAAAGGAATGTGGGCCACTTTGCGCATCTAGGCTGCAAAAAAGTGTCACACATGGGGTATCTCCGTTCTCAGGAGAAGTTGGGGAATGTGTTTTGGGGTGTCATTTTACATATACCCATGCTGGGTGAGAAATATCTTGGCAAAAGACAACTTTGTATAAAAAAAAAAATGGGAAAAGTTGTCTTTTGCCAAGATATTTCTCTCACCCAGCATGGGTATATGTAAAATGACACCCCAAAACACATTCCCCAACTTCTCCTGAGAACGGAGATACCACATGTGTGACACTTTTTTGCAGCCTAGGTGGGCAAAGGTGCCCACATTCCAAAGAGCACCTTTCGGATTTCACAGGTCATTTACCTACTTACCACACATTTGGGCCCCTATAACTACCCCACAAGTGACCCCATTTTGGAAAAAAGACACCCCAAGGTATTCCGTGAGGGGCATGGCGAGTTCCTAGAATTTTTTATTTTTTGTCACAAGTTAGTGGAAAATGATGATTTTTTTTATTTTTATTTTTTTTCTTACAAAGTCTCATAATCCACTAACTTGTGACAAAAAATAAAAACTTCCATGAACTCACTATGCCCATCACGAAATACCTTGGGGTGTCTTCTTTCCAAAATGGGGTCACTTGTGGGGTAGTTATACTGCCCTGGCATTCTAGGGGCCCAAATGTGTGGTAACAAGTTTGAAATCAAAATGTGTAAAAAATGCCCTGTGAAATCCGAAAGGTGCTCTTTGGAATGTGGGCCCCTTTGCCCACCTAGGCTGCAAAAAAGTGTCACACATGTGGTATCTCCGTACTCGGGAGAAGTTGGGGAATGTGTTTTGGGGTGTCATTTTACATATACCCATGCTGGGTGAGAGAAATATCTTGGCAAAAGACAACTTTTCCCATTTTTTTTATACAAAGTTGGCATTTGGCCAAGATATTTCTCTCACCCAGCATGGGTATATGTAAAATGACACCCCAAAACACATTCCCCAACTTCTCCTGAATACGGAGATACCAGATGTGTGACACTTTTTTGCAGCCTAGGTGGGCAAAGGGGCCCATATTCCAAAGAGGACCTTTCGGATTTCACTGGTCATTTTTTACAGAATTTGATTTCAAACTCCTTACCACACATTTGGGCCCCTAGAATGCCAGGGCAGTATAACTACCCCACAAGTGACCCCATTTTGGAAAGAAGACACCCCAAGGTATTCGCTGATGGGCATAGTGAGTTCATGGAAGTTTTTATTTTTTGTCACAAGTTAGTGGAATATGAGACTTTGTAAGAAAAAAAATAAAAATAAAATCATCATCATTTTCCGCTAACTTGTGACAAAAAATAAAAAGTTCTATGAACTCACTATGCCCATCAGCGAATACCTTAGGGTGTCTACTTTCCGAAATGGGGTCATTTGTGGGGTGTTTGTACTGTCTGGCCATTGTAGAACCTCAGGAAACATGACAGGTGCTCAGAAAGTCAGAGCTGCTTCAAAAAGCGGAAATTCACATTTTTGTACCATGTTTGTAAACGCTATAACTTTTACCCAAACCATTTTTTTTTTTACCCAAACATTTTTTTTTTATCAAAGACATGTAGAACAATAAATTTAGAGCAAAATTTATATATGGATCTCGTTTTTTTTGCAAAATTTTACAACTGAAAGGGAAAAATTTCATTTATTTGCAAAAAAATCGTTAAATTTCGATTAATAACAAAAAAAGTAAAAATGTCAGCAGCAATGAAATACCACCAAATGAAAGCTCTATTAGTGAGAAGAAAAGGAGGTAAAATTCATTTGGGTGGTAAGTTGCATGACCGAGCAATAAACCGCTAAAGTTGTGGAGTGCCGATTTGTAAAAAAGGGCCTGGTCTTTAGGGGGGTATAAACCTGTGGTCCTTAAGTGGTTAAAGAATTGTTCATTTCTTATGTTGCCCTGCCACCTGCTGGCCAAAATCAGAATCGCAATTTCAATAACCTGGGTATCTTCAGAGAGACCCAGCGTATTGAATTCAATTACCGGCATCCTCATTGGCGGCAGGGGATGCCGGTAAGCAGTCTGTTATCTAAAAGGCTTTAATGATCGCAATAGTTATTATTGCTGGTCGCGGTCATTAGCCACGGGTCTCTGCTGTTTTAAACAGCGGAGACCCACCGGGCACCATGCCCGCTGCATGCGTGAGCTGGTGCCATGTTCGCTACATGTATGGTGCTGGTAGCGAATGGGTTAAATTGGACAAGGTTGAACATCACACTGTCATGTGGTTCCATTGTCTTGACCCCACCCCTTCCTGTGCTTGCATCACAGGTGCAATAAATTTGGGGTAGGCAGGTTTTAATATAGTAGCAATACACCTAGCCATTGGGGCATTCCTCGCCCAGACCAGCTTCCTGTGAAGTCTTAGCCTTAGAATGTAAGGTGGTGCCACTTCTTCCATCTAAGCATCTGTTGTCTATATTGTTAGACTATAGGTCTGTTACATGGTGTATGTACACAGATATGACCATGATATTGAAAGCATTTGTATATGTTGTAGTACATTGTAGTTAAGTAAAGGTGCCGTATGTTATATCTGAAAGAGTTGTGTTATTCCTGGTGATACCAAGGCAACATACTGTAGCTGTGGCATAACGGAGAACAATCCCATGAGCTAGGGGGAAAAAGGTGAATATTGACCATTGTCCTCTGATAAATTAGTAAGATTTTGCCCTTTTTATACGAGTAACTTCAGATATAGCTATTGATAATTAACAAGCAATATCTAGATTTGCCATTTTAGTGCCCAATGTTGTGCCAGTGTGAATAGCAAGTCCTGTTCTTATGGTGCGTTTCCTGGTTTTAGAAACACCTACATGTGGTTCTATTTATTTGCCTGAACATACAAGGCTCAGGGAAAAAAAAATATATATATAGCGCCATGTGCATTTGAGACCCAATGTGGCATTTATACATCTTGTGCCGACAACTGTTCAGGCCCCGGTGTGAAATAAATGGAACCCCAAGATGTTATATTATTTTAGAAACTTTACGCCAAGATATTAAGGCATTGAGTTATCATTTTAACATCACAGGTATTTTGCAGAAATTTAATGTGCAGCGGACCGTACACAGTTTCCACAAATATTGCATTTCAGTGACAAATATGTTGTGCCCAGTTGGTGCCATCAAACAGCAATCTAGTTTGTTAGACAAGGTCTACTGGGTACAGAAATGCCATAAATGTGGACAGAAGCTGTTGTATGGGCACACTGCAGGGCTCAGAAGGGAAGGAGCACCATCTGGCTTTTGAAGTGTAGATTTTGCTGGAAAGGTTTATAGGCACTACATCACATTTGCAGAGACCATGAGATACCCGTAAAGCCACAGGTAATTTGAAGAAATTAATGATCAGGGGATGGTTCCAAATGAAAATTGTAAGTTTTCCACAGACATAGAATTTCAGTCCCCAATATGCTGTGCCCAGCTTGTGCCATCTGAGACACCAATTTCCCTTAACCACTTCAACCCCCCTAGCTGAAACACCCTTAACCACTTACCGTCACGCTAACGCCGAAAGGCGTCATTTCTGCGGCGCTCCCAGGTCCCACTAACGCCGATTGTGTCATCTCGCGTGAGCCGAGATTTCCTGTGAACGCGCGCACACAGGCGCGCGCGTTCACAGGATCGGAAGGTAAGCGAGTGGATCTCCAGCCTGCCAGCGGCGATCGTTCGCTGGCAGGCTGGAGATGTGATTTTTTAACCCCTAACAGGTATATTAGACGCTGTTTTGATAACAGCGTCTAATATACCTGCTACCTGGTCCTCTGGTGGTCCCCTTTGTTTGGATCGACCACCAGAGGACACAGGTAGCTCAGTAAAGTAGCACCAAGCACCACTACACTACACCCCCCACCCCCCGTCACTTATTAACCCCTTATTAGCCCCTGATCACCCCATATAGACTCCCTGATCACCCCCCTGTCATTGATCACCCCACTGTCATTGATCAACCCCCTGTAAAGCTCCAGACGTCCGCATGATTTTTACGGATCCACTGATAGATGGATCGGATCCGCAAAACGCATCCGGACGTCTGAATGAAGCCATACAGGGGCGTGATCAATGACTGTGGTGATCACCCCATATAGACTCCCTGATCACACCCCTGTCATTGATTACCCCCCCTGTCATTGATTACCCCCCTGTAAAGCTCCATTCAGACGTCCGCATGATTTTTACGGATCCACTGATAGATGGATCGGATCCGCAAAACGCATCCGGACGTCTGAATGAAGCCTTACAGGGGCATGATCAATGACTTTGGTGATCACCCCATATAGACTCCCTGATCACCCCCCTGTAAAGCTCCATTCAGATGTCCGCATGATTTTTACGGATGCACTGAAAGATGGATCGGATCCGCAAAACGCATCCGGACGTCTGAATGAAGCCTTACAGGGGCATGATCAATGACACTGGTGATCACCCCATATAGACTCCCTGATCACCCCCCCTGTCATTGATCACCCCCCCCCTGTCATTGATCACCCCCCCCCCTGTCATTGATCACCCCCCCCCCCGTCATTGATCACCCCCCCCCTGTCATTGATCACCCCCCCCCTGTCATTGATCACCCCCCCCCTGTCATTGATCACCCCCCCCCTGTCAAGCTCCATTCAGATGTCCGCATGATTTTTACGGATCCACTGATACATGGATCGGATCCGCAAAACACATACGGACATCTGAATGGAGCCTTATAGGGGGGTGATCAATGACAGTGGGGTGATCACCCCATATAGACTCCCTGATCACCCCCCTGTCATTGATCACCCCTCTGTAAGGCTCCATTCAGACATTTTTTTGGCCCAAGTTAGCGGAATTTTTTTTTTTTTTTTTCTTACAAAGTCTCATATTCCACTAACTTGTGTCAAAAAATAAAATCGCACATGAACTCACCATACCCCTCACGGAATCCAAATGCGTAAAATTTTTTAGACATTTATATTCCAGACTTCTTCTCACGCTTTAGGGCCCCTAGAATGCCAGGGCAGTATAAATACCCCACATGTGACCCCATTTCAGAAAGAAGACACCCCTAGGTATTCGCGGAGGGGCATATTGAGTCCATGAAAGATTGAAATTTTTGTCCCAAGTTAGCGGAAAGGGAGACTTTGTGAGAAAAAAATAAAAAATATCTATTTCCGCTAACTTGTGCCAAAAAAAAATAAATTTCTATGAACTCGCCATGCCCCTCATTGAATACCTTGGGGTGTCTTCTTTCCAAAATGGGGTCACATGTGGGGTATTTATACTGCCCTGGCATTCTAGGGGCCCCAAAGCGTGAGAAGAAGTCTGGTATCCAAATGTCTAAAAACCCCTCCTAAAAGGAGTTTGGGCACCTTTGCGCATCTAGGCTGCAAAAAAGTGTCACACATCTGGTATCGCCGTACTCAGGAGAAGTTGGGGAATGTGTTTTGGTGTGTCATTTTACATATACCCATGCTGGGTGAGAGAAATATCTTGGTCAAATGCCAACTTTGTATAAAAAAAAAAAAATGGGAAAAGTTGTCTTTTGCCAAGATATTTCTCTCACCCAGCATGGGTATATGTAAAATGACACCCCAAAACACATTCCCCAACTTCTCCTGAGTACGGAGATACCAGATGTGTGACACTTTTTTGCAGCCTAGGTGGGCAAAGGGGCCCATATTCCAAAGAGCACCTTTCGGATTTCACAGGTCATTTACCTACTTACCACACATTAGGGCCCCTGGAAAATGCCAGGGTAGTATAACTACCCCACAAATGACCCCATTTTGGAAAGAAGACACCCCAAGGTATTCCGTGAGGGGCATGGCGAGTTCCTAGAATTTTTTATTTTTTGTCACAAGTTAGTGGAAAATGATGATTTTTTTTTATTTTATTTTTTTCATACAAAGTCTCATATTCCACTAACTTGTGACAAAAAATAAAAACTTCCATGAACTCACTATGCCCATCAGCGAATACCTTGGGGTCTCTTCTTTCCAAAATGGGGTCACTTGTGGGGTAGTTATACTGCCCTGGCATTCTAGGGGCCCAAATGTGTGGTAAGGAGTTTGAAATCAAATTCTGTAAAAAATGACCAGTGAAATCTGAAAGGTGCTCTTTGGAATATGGGCCCCTTTGCCCACCTAGGCTGCAAAAGAGTGTCACACATCTGGTATCTCCGTACTCAGGAGAAGTTGGGGAATGTGTTTGTGGGGTGTCATTTTACATATACCCATGCTGGGTGAGAGAAATATCTTGGCAAATGACAACTTTTCCCATTTTTTTATACAAAGTTGGCATTTGACAAAGATATTTATCTCACCCAGCATGGGTATATGTAAAAAAAGACACCCCAAAACACATTCCTCAACTTCTCCTGAATACAGAGATACCAGATGTGTGACACTTTTTTTGCAGCCTAGGTGGGCAAAGGGGCCCATATTCCAAAGAGCACCTTTCGGATTTCACTGGTCATTTTTTACAGAATTTGATTTCAAACTCCTTACCACACATTTGGGCCCCTAGAATGCCAGGGCAGTATAACTACCCCACAAGTGACCCCATTTTGGAAAAAAAAGACACTCCAAGGTATTCGCTGATGGGCATAGTGAGTTCATAGAACTTTTTATTTTTTGTCACAAGTTAGTGGAATGAGACTTTGTAAGAAAAAAAAATAAAATCATCATTTTCTGCTAACTTGTGACAAAAAATAAAAAAATTCTAGGAACTCGCCATGCCCGTCACAAAATACCTTGGGGTGTCTTCTTTCCAAAATGGGGTCATTTGTGGGGTGTTTGTACTGCCCTGGCATTTGAGGGTCTCCGCAATCATTACATGTATGGCCAGCTTTAGGAGTTTCTGCTATTCTCCTTATATTGAGCATACGGGTAAGGAGATTTTTTTTTCCCGTTCAGCCTCTGGGCTGAAAGAAAAAATTAACGGCAGATTTCTTCATTCGCATCGATCAATGTGGATGAAAAAATCTCTGCCCAAAAAAAAGAGGGGAAAGGCGCCTGCCAGGACATAGGAGCTCCGCCCAACATCCATACCCACTTAGCTCGTATGCCCTGGCAAACCAGATTTATCCATTCACATCAATCGATGTGGATGAATAAATCATTGCCGGGATTTATTTTTTTTTTTTATATATACAAAGTGTTTGCCAAAGTATATGAACACCGCCACCTCCTCAGCTCATATGCCTCGGCAAACGTATCTTTTACTGCAGAGGAGAAATCTCGTCTTGCAGCGCCGCATACACCGACTTGTGTGTAATCTGACGGCAGCGCAATGCTTCTGTCAGAATGCACATCAGTGCTGCAGCTAGTCGATCGGTTGGTCCACCTGGAAGGTAAAAAAGAAAAAAACAGGCCGCAACGCAATAAATTTTATTACTTTATAATAACTTTCAATTCAAAAAGTTAAAAAAAAGTTTATATGTTCTGTTCAAAAGTTAACTTTTTTGCTTACCTGGTGTTTTTTTGTTTTTGTTTTTTTTACCTTTATAGGACAAACCTCTCCTTCCCCATGGAACAATGTGCAAAGCGCAAATCGCCCAAAGATGTGGCGAAGTACATTATGCACTTTATCCCAGGTGAAAGGAGAGGTTTGCAGCAGCTGTGAGTAAAAGGGCCCTAATAACCCTGTGTGCCTGTCCTGTGAGATGCAATCCCTATGCTAAGTGTACCTGGGTGTGGTACTTCCGGAAACACTCTCCAAAGCATAGGGCAGGGTGGTCAGGACAGAAATAGCGGGTGTCACGCCTTATTCCACTCCTGCTACAGACATGACTTTTTTTGGGGTGGCAGTCGGTTTGAGGTACCAGGAACGACACTGGGGAATTGTCGCTCGTGTAGACTGCTCACTACACTGGTGGATGGGGCCACGGAACCTTCTGGATACAGGAGGTTCGCGATCTCTTCCTGAAATTTGAGGAAGGATCCTGTTCTCCCAGCCTTACTGTAGAGAACAAAACTATTATATGCAGCCAATTGAATTAAATATACAGACACCTTCTTATACCAGCGTCTGGTGCGTCGGGAAACTAAATGGGGAGCCAACATCTGGTCATTGAAGTCCACCCCTCCCATGAGCGCATTATAGTCGTGGACACAGAGGGGCTTTTCAATGACACGGGTTGCCCGTTCAATTTGGATTGTCGTGTCTGCGTGAATGGAGGAGAGCATGTAAAAGTCATGCTTGTCTCTCCATTTCACCGCGAGCAGTTCTTTATTACACAAGTCAGCCCTCTCCCCCCCTTGCAAGACGGGTGGTAACGAGCAGTTGGGGGAAGCCCCGGCGACTAGGTCGCAGGGTGCCACAGCAGCCAATCTGTTCTAGGAACAAATGCCTGAAGAGGGGCACACTTGTGTAGAAATTGTCCACATAAAGATGGTACCCCTTGCCAAATAAGGGTGACACCAAGTCCCAGACTGTCTTCCCACTGCTCCCCAGGTAGTCAGGGCAACCGACCGGCTCCAGGGTCTGATCTTTTCCCTCATAGATCTGAAATTTGTGGGTATAGCCTGTGGCCCTTTCACAGAGCTTATACAATTTGACCCCATACCGGGCACGCTTGCTTGGGATGTATTGTTTGAAGCCAAGGCGCCCCGTAAAATGTATTAGGGACTCGTCTACGCAGATGTTTTGCTCAGGGGTATACAAATCTGCAAATTTCTGGTTGAAGTGGTCTATAAGGGGCCGAATTTTGTGGAGCCGGTCAAAAGCTGGGTGGCATCTGGGACGGGAGGTTGTGTTGTCGCTAAAGTGCAGGATGGTCTCAAAACGTGTCCTGGACATAGCAGCTGAGAACATGGGCATGTGATTAATTGGGTTCGTGGACCAATATGACCGCAATTCATGCTTTTTAGTTAGACCCATGAGGAGAAGGCCCAGAAAAATTTTAATTTCGGAAACTTGGACTGGTTTCCACCGGAAAGACTGGGCATAAGAGCTTCCCGGGTTGGCGGATATAAATTGAGTGGCATACCGATTTGTTTCTGCCACGACTAAGTCCAAGAGCTCCGCAGTCAAGTACAGCTCAAAAAAAATCCCAGGGCCGAACCGATCTGAGCCGTCTCAACCCGAACTCCAGACTGGGCGGTGAAAGGGGGAACTAATGGTGCGGCTGAAGTTGGTGACTGCCAATCAGGGTTTGCCAGCACCTCAGGGATTCTAGGGGCTCTACGGGCCTGTCTGTGTGGTGGCTGCGACGGGGTAACTACTGCACGTGCCACCGTACCAGCTTCAACTGCCCTTCTGGTGCTCGCCACTTCACCAGGTTGTACGGCAGTGCTGGTACTAGGTCCAGGATGGGCTGCACTGCTGGTGTATACCTCACCATGTAATCCGGCAGCGCCAGCCCCACTCTGCTGCCCTTGAAACGTATCCTGCGGTCTAGCGACACGGGGCCGGGTACGCCTGGTTCTATCAGGGACCTCAACCTCCTCGTCCGAACTTTGGGTCAGACTGCCACTGCTCTCTACAGGTTCATATTCTGACCCGCTAGATTCGTCAGATGAGGGTTCCCATTCCTCATCCGACTGGGTCAGAATCCTGTAGGCCTCTTCAGAAGAATACCCCGTTTGCCATTTGGACTACTAAATTTAGGGGTATTCCCTGAGACTACCCAAGAAAAAAAAAGCAAGCCTGTCTTACAAAAGGGGAGGCTAGCGAAGTACCGGAAGCCGCTGCAGTTGATAAAAAATATCAAAACTGATTTTTTTATCGCCGCAGCGCTTGTAAAGTGATTGTGCAGTGATCAAAAAACAAAGTTTTTTGTCACTGCGGCGGGGCAAGTGTGGGTGAACGCACATGTGGGCGACCGATCAGGCCTGATCGGGCAAACACTGCGTTTTGGGTGGAGGGCAAGCTAAGGTGACACTAATACAATTATAGATCTGACTGATCAGTTTTGATCACTTACAGATACTATAGAAGTACAAAAGCTGATTAGCGATACGCTAATCAGCGAATAAGTGACTGCGGTGCGGTGGGCTGGGCGCTAACCGACGCTAACTACCTAAGGGCTCATGCACACGACAGTATTTTGCGTTCAGTATACTGGCCGTTTTTGTAGTTCAGTATGCGGAACATATACTGAACCATTCATTTCAATGGTTCAGCAAAAAATACTGAAGTGTCTCCGTGTGCATTCCGTTTCAGTATTTCAGTATTTCTGTACCGTGAAAAGATAGAACATGTCCTATTCTTGTCCGCAAATCACGGTGCTTGGCTCCATTCAAGTCAATGGGTCCGCAAAAAAAACGGAACACATACGGAAATGCATCCGTATGTCTTCCGTTTCCGTTCCGTTTTTTGCTGAACCATCTATTGAAAATGTTATGCCCAGCCCAATTTCATCTATGTAATTACTAGGGTTGTCCCGATACCACTTTTTTAGGACCGAGTACAAGTACCGATACTTTTTTTCAAGTAGTCACCGATACCGAATACCGATACTTTTTTTAAATGTCATGTGACCGTTTTGGGGGATCTGTGGATGACGCACTGTCATGTGGGGGATCTGTGGATGGCACTGTTATGGGGGACCTGTGGATGGCACTGTTATGGGGGACCTGTGGATGGCACTGTTATGGGGGACCTGTGGATGGCACTGTTATGGGGGACCTGTGGATGGCACTGTTATGGGGGACCTGTGGATGGCACTGTTATGGGGGACCTGTGGATGGCACTGTTATGGGGGACCTGTGGATGGCACTGTTATGGGGGACCTGTGGATGGCACTGTTATGGGGGACCTGTGGATGGCACTGTTATGGGGGACCTGTGGATGGCACTGTTATGGGGGACCTGTGCATGGCACTGTTATGGGGGACCTGTGGATGGCACTGTTATGGGGGATCTGTGGATGGCACTGTTATGGGGGATCTGTGGATGGCACTGTTATGGGGGATCTGTGGATGGCACTGTTATGGGGGATCTGTGGATGGCACTGTTATGGGGGATCTGTGGATGGCACTGTTATGGGGGATCTGTGGATGGCACTGTTATGGGGGATCTGTGGATGGCACTGTTATGGGGGATCTGTGGATGGCACTGTTATGGGGGATCTGTGGATGGCACTGTTATGGGGGATCTGTGGATGGCACTGTTATGGGGGATCTGTGGATGGCACTGTTATGGGGGATCTGTGGATGGCACTGTTATGGGGGATCTGTGGATGGCACTGTTATGGGGGATCTGTGGATGGCACTGTTATGGGGGATCTGTGGATGGCACTGTTATGGGGGATCTGTGGATGGCACTGTTATGGGGGATCTGTGGATGGCACTGTTATGGGGGATCTGTGGATGGCACTGTTATGGGGGATCTGTGGATGGCACTGTTATGGGGGATCTGTGGATGGCGCTGTTATGGGGGATCTGTGGATGGCGCTGTTATGGGGGATCTGTGGATGGCGCTGTTATGGGGATCTGTGGATGGCACTGTTATGGGGATCTGTGGATGGCACTGTTATGGGGATCTGTGGATGGCACTGTTATGGGGATCTGTGGATGGCACTGTTATGGGGGATCTGTGGATGGCACTGTTATGGGGGATCTGTGGATGGCACTGTTATGGGGATCTGTGGATGGTACTGCTATGGGGTGGGATATCTGTGGATGGCATTGTTATGGGGTGGGGGGATCTGAGGATGGCATTGTTATTTGGTGGGGGATCTGTGGATGGTGCTGTTATAGGGGATCTGTGGATGGAACTGTTATGGGGAGGATCTGTGGATGACACTGCTATATGTCATCCACAGATCCCCCTCATAACAGTGTCCCCCAATACACCGGGCCCCGCCGCTCACCGAAGTATTTATAAACGTGAATCCTTATCCTGTTATTAAGTTGAACTAACGCTGCCCTCTCCCATGTTCCCCTGTATCCCCACAGCACTTAAGCTTCCATAGCAGGCAGAGCGGACGGCACCAGTAACGTCACTCACTGACGTCGCGCGTCTGCTCCGCCTGCTTCACTCATAAAGTGGGCGGAGCAGGCGCTCTACGTCAGTGAGTGACGTTACTGCTGCCGTCTGCTCTGCCTGCTATGGAAGCTTAAGTAAGTGCTGTGGGGATACAGGGGGGACATGGGAACATGGGAGAGGGCAGCGTTAGTTCAACTTAATAACAGGATAAGGATTCACGTTTATAAATACTTTGGTGAGCGGCGGGGCCCGGTGTAAGAGTACAGTGACTGCACCGGGCCCCGCCCATAGTTACGCCCATAGTATTCTATTTATGTATCGGGGCGGGGTATCGGCGGCTGAGTACCGCCGAGAAAACTCGGAATCGGTCCCGATACCGATACTAGTATCGGTATCGGGACAACCCTAGTAATTACTGTATACTGTATATGCCATACGGAAAAACGGAACGGAAAAACGGAACAGAAACGGAAACACAACGGAAACAAAAAACGGAACAACGGATCCGTGAAAAACGGACCGCAAAACACTGAAAAAGCCATACGGTCGTGTGCATGAGGCCTAACCAAGGGACCTAAACTATCCTAAAACTATAAATCAATACCAGTGAAAAAAATAAAAGTGACAGTTTACACTGATCACTTTTTTCTCTTTCACTAGGTGATTGACAGGGGCGATCAAGGGGTTAATTGGGGTGATGGAGGGTGATCTGGGGGCTAAGTGGGGTGTTGGTGCTACTCACAGTGATGTGTGCTCCTCTGCTGGAACCAACCGACGAAAAGGACCAGCAGAGGAGCACAGAAGCCATTTAACACATCATATTTACTAATATAATGTGTTAGGTGGCTTCTGATTCGATTTTTTGAAAATCATCAACCTGCCAGCGACGATCATTGGCTGGCAGGTTGATGACGAACTTGTCTTTTAAATTTTGCCTGCCCGCGATGCACATGCGCGGGCCGGCTTTGGCCGAAATCTCGCGTCTCGCGAGAGGACGCACCGGCGCGTCCACCCAGAGTAACAGGACCGCCGCAAAGACCCAATCCTGCGTACGGCGGTCCTGAGCAGGTTAAATTGTTAGGTGGGTTCTACTGGTTACGGAAGACCCATAAATATGGACATAAAGTGTGGTTTGCGTACCCTACAGGGTCCAGAAGGTAAAGACAGTCTTCTGGCTTTTGCAGCCTGGATTTGATTGGTTTAAGACTACCATGTTTCTTTCAGACAGCCTTTGGGTTACCAGTCTATTTTTGAAAAACCATACTTTTTTTCTTTCAATTGAGCTTTGTGGCAGCTTATTTTTTTGAAGGATGGCGTTGTCATTTTCATTGATACCAATTCTGGGGTACCTACGCAAGATGAAAAAGCAGCAATTCTGCCATAGTTTTGGGGATTTTGTTTATGGCATGCACAGTGTGGGAAAAATGACTAATCGTACTGACCAGTAGAATAGAGAGAATTCAATATAGTTTGCTTACGGTTTTGAAAACAAAATTATATCTTTGTGTTGCAATTTTCTGAGTGACAAATTTTTTTTTTTCTGGCAACTGTTTTGTTTTATGGCTCTTTTTGGCAGAAAGGAGACATTTTCATGGGTACCATTTAGAGGTATCTAGGACTTTCGCTTAATATGCTTTGAAGCAAGGTGCCCAAAAACACACACACACACAATTAACCTAATGGGTTAGATCAGGGATGCTCAACCTGCGGCCCTCCAGCTGTTTCAAAACTACAACTCCCATCATGCACTGCTGTAGGCTGTCCAGGCATGCTGGGAGTTGTTTTGCAACAGCCGGAGGGCCGCAGGTTGGGCACCCCTGGGTTAGATTATATTTTTATAGAGCCAGTGGTTCAGATTATCTAATTGTCTAATTTTTTTTTATTTTTTGCATAGTAAATGGCTTGAGGGATGGAAAAGAGCACTTTACTTTAAACTTATTTCATTTTTATAAAACCCTTTTGTACTTTCCCCCCCTGAATGTATTTTGTCCCACTATGGGACTTTAACTTGTGTGCATCTGATCCATTTTTCAAGGCATACAATAAAATGCTGTATTGTACTACACTGGAACGGTCAGTTTTACTCTGATAGTTCACCTATGAGACCCAAAATGGGGCCTGGGCCTCTTAGGCTTCTGAGAGCATTGTGAGGAGCAGATGGTGTAAAAGAGGGAGCCCCCTCCCTCTAAATACCTTACATGAGGCAGTCAGCATTGACTGCAACATCGTAGGGGTTAATCCACTGTCACTGGAGTCTTCAGCGTTGCCAGTGGATACAGCAGTGGTCCTGCCACTGAGCAAGTGAGCAAAGCCTTTGTGATCATTCGATCATTGCTCTAAAATAGTATGGTGCCGATTCTTAACTCCCCAGGCTGCACTGTACATATACGGCGTTGGTCCAGTAGGGGTTAGAGGAGTTATCCAATGTAGAATGTAAACTGAAAATCAGACATTATGCAGTACATGATGATCTTGTTCTAGCAAAGCTAGAACCAGCCTTGTACCTCAAGTGAATCCAGTGATCTCCCTATTCATTGCTCCCTTTGCGCTGCTAGATTTCTTTCTAGTTGGTAGCTCAGGGGGCACATACTTCATTAGGGGTTTGTCAATTCTGAGGAAGCTCTTTCCCTGTAACAGTTACAGCTTCTAACAACTAGCAGCAGCTGACCATTGGAACAGAGTAACATTGCTGAGGTCGCATATGCCGAGGTGGCCAGAAAGATAAGAAAAACAAACAGGAAGCAGTGCTACACCAATACATTTTATTGGATAACTCAGTGGCTATGCAAAATTATTAATTAAATGCCATTACATAAATATTCAGTCTCAGGTGTGGATTTAAAAAAGACGTAGACCACTCCTTCAAGAGCCCTATGAGTGCAACATGCTAGCAGACATGTTGCAGAATCACAACTTAGCAGGTCATTACAACTATGGTGCCTTTTATAACAGTTATATATTGCCTGTCCTGGGTCAATGACCAAAAACCTGTGGAGATGTCTGGTGGAGTTCACTCTGCTATATTAAGACTGCTGAGTAGAGAAATGTTATTTTTAGATTCAGCACAGCAAGTATCTAGTCATCTGAACTGTAGAAGGCAGAGCTTTACAAACTGCTTCTGGAATTTTAATATTTACATGACTGGAAGCTCAACACACCTGATACTTGGTGGCTTGCCTACCGACTATGGATTCAAGTTGCATAGCAAAATTGAAAAACTAGACTCTGGCCAGTACATGAATACCATTTTGTTAATTTTATTTTTAAGAATTGTAGATGGTGGTGTAAACATGACTATTATACCACCCCTTAAAGAAGCACTCCCACAAAAATGTGTATTCTAACCTGCTAGAAAAGGTACCAGCTGTAAACTGTAGTGAAGAAATTCTTACCAGAGTCTATCTCCTCGCTTCTAATCCTCAACTGTCATATGACCATTGACCAGCACTCAGATTTTTCAAATAACAGTATCTTATGTGTGGCCAGGAAGCTCGTTTCTCTGTGTATTCTATGGAAGCCTCAATGTCAGTCTCATAGGAATAACAAGAGAAGTAACTGAGTTCCTGTCCTGTGTCAGGGATCAGAGAGTCTGTCACATGACACAGCTGAGAATCAGTAGGGAGGGGATAACTCACAAATAGTCACTTGTAAGAAGATTACATCATGCATATTTCTAACAGGTTAGAATTAAAATTTTTGTGGAAGTGCTACTTTAAAGGGGTTGGCCAGGAATTTTATATTGATTGCCTATTCTCAGGATAAGGGTCCATTCACACGTCAGCATTTTTCTATATCCCGATTTTCGGTTCGTTTTTTTGCGGATCCGTTGTTCCTGAAAATGTTTCCGTATGTCATCCGTTTTTTGCGGAACCGCAAAAAACATAAACATGTATAAATTTCAATAAGCAAATAAAGTTGTTTGGATTTCTTTGAAAAAAAATAAAAAATTAAAATGTAATTTCCAGGAACGGAATCCGCATAAAACGGATGACATACGTAATGACATCCGAATGTCTTCCGTTTTTTTGCGGATCCATTGACTTTGTATTGTACCAGGATCCGAATTTTGCGGAAAAGAATAGGACATGTTTTATATTTAAACGGACATGCGGAATGGAACAACGGAAACGGACAGCACACATTGTGCTGTCCGATTTTTTCCAGGACCCATTGAAAATGAATGGGTCCAGATCTGTTCCGCAAAAAACGGAACAGATCAGGAAAGAAAAAAACGGACGTGTGAATGGACCCTAAGCCTGTATATCTGATAGGCAGGATCTCCAATGCCTTATATCACTGTCAATCAGCTGATCAAGAGTAGCCGTCCACTGCTGGGTACTGTAGCACTGCTCCCATTCACTTTAGCTAGGCCAAATCAGCAAGTTAGCAATATGGTAATCTTAAAGTATTGCATGGGAGACAACTAAAGCAGAAAATTGCAGAATTCTTTCCAGGTGAATAAAAACCTCTCCAGAAAATCCAAGTCAAGGACACTTTCAAGAAGTCATTGTCAGTCTACCATCAAGATGACATCATGAATGTAAATACAGAGGGTTTATTGCAAATGACTGGTACAGGCCCTTTTATATGGGGTGAAGATCAGGCAAAGTATATGGAACAAACATTCGTACAAACCCTCGCCAACAATAGTTGGGCTATGAAAAGATATTCCCAATCACAAACAAGCAAAATGCTTATTTGTCAGGTGATCACACCTAAAATATAGTCAATTGTTGGCACATCAACCCATTTAATTTGCATTCATTGGGCATGTGAAAAGCCCTGTAAACAAGAGATTATCAATTTGAATGTCATTGATCGGCGCTAGCTATTATTGGCCAATGTCAAACTGTGCAATAGCACCTCAACAAAAAGGAACAGAAAAGCTAGACTAGAGAAAAAAAACATTTATAAAGAGACACTCTGTTGTGAAACAAGAATTAATGGACAGTTGAAGCCATGAATATAGGCATGTTCATGTCACATTTCCATCAGCCATTTAACAAAATTTGTATTCGTTAGTATATACAATCTTTATCATGTTTGACAGATGTTTAAGGAAAATAAAACAATTATTAAAAAAAAGTACATACACTGCTCAAAAAAATAAAGGGAACACTTAAACAACACAATGTAACTCCAAGTCAATCACACTTCTGGGAAATCAAACTGTCCACTTAGGAAGCAACACTGAGTGAATCAATTTCACATGCTGTTGTGCAAATGGGATAGACAACAGGTGGAAATTATAGGCAATTAGCAAGACACCCCCAATAAAGGAGTGGTTCTGCAGGTGGTGACCACAGACCACTTCTTAGTTCCTATGTTTCCTGGCTGATGTTTTGGTCACTTTTGAATGCTGGTGGTGCTTTCACTCTAGTGGTAGCATGAGACGGAGTCTACAACCCACACAAGTGGCTCAGGTAGTGCAGCTTATCCAGGAAGGCACATCAATGCGAGCTGTGGCAAGAAGGTTTGCCGTGTCTGTCAGCGTAGTGTCCAGAGCATGGAGGCGCTACCAGGAGATAGGCCAGTACATCAGGAGACGTGGAGGAGGCCGTAGGAGGGCAACAACCCAGCAGCAGGACCGCTACCTCCGCCTTTGTGCAAGGAGGAACACTGCCAGAGCCCTGCAAAATGACCTCCAGCAGGCCACAAATGTGCATGTGTCTGCTCAAATGGTCAGAAACAGACTCCATGAGGGTGATATGAGGGCCTTACGTCCACAGGTGGGGGTTGTGCTTGCAGCCCAACACCGTGCAGGACGTTTGGCAAATTCGCCACTGGCGCCCTGTGCTCTTCACAGATGAAAGCAGGTTCACACTGAGCACATGTGACAGACGTGACAGAGTCTTGAGACGCCGTGGAGAACGATCTGCTGCTTGCAACATTTTCCAGCATGACCGGTTTGGCATTGGGTCAGTAATGGTGTGGGGTGGCATTTCTTTGGAGGGCCGCACAGACCTCAATGTGCTCGCCAGAGGTAGCCTGACTGCCATTAGGTACCGAGATGAGATCCTCCAACCCCTTGTGAGACCATATGCTGGTGCGGTTGGCCCTGGGTTCCTCCTAATGCAAGACAATGTAGACCTCATGTGGCTGGAGTGTGTCAGCAGTTCCTGCAAGACGAAGGCATTGATGCTATGGACTGGCCCGCCCGTTCCCCAGACCTGAATCCAATTGAGCACATCTGGGACATCACGTCTCGCTCTATTCACCAACGTCACGTTGCACCACAGACTGTCCAGGAGTTGGCAGATGCTTTAGTCCAGGTCTGGGAGGAGATCCCTCAGGAGACTGTCCGCCACCTCATCAGGAGCATGCACAGGCGTTGTAGGGAGGTCATACAGGCACGTGGAGGCCACACACACTACTGAGCCTCATTTTGACTTGTTTTAAGGACATTACATCAAAATTGGATCAGCCTGTAGTGTGTTTTTCCAATTTAATTTTGAGTGTGATTCCAAATCCAGACCTCCATGGGTTGAAAAATTTGATTTCCATTTTTTTATTTTTGTGTGATTTTGTTGTCAGCACATTCAACTATGTAAAGAACAAAGTATTTCTGAAGAATATTTAATTAATTCAGATCTAGGATGTGTTATTTTTGTGTTCCCTTTATTTTTTTGAGCAGTGATTATATATATATATATATATACACACACACACACACACACACACATAAATAATCAGACATGAAAAGAACATTAACTGCATATAGAATGAGTTTGCAAAGCCAATGCAAATCCACACAAGCTATCCCAGCAGTGTCTTATCAAATGTGTGCTTGTGACCGCTACATGACATTGCACTTGTTATCGTTACTGCTGAAAAGGGTCTGGAGATGTATCCTTTATCCCCTATAAAGATGTCTGAAGAATTTTTTTAAAACTGTAAATGAGAAAGGAAAAAAGAAATACAAATGGGAGTGTTCAAAAGGATTTTATGGTAACATGGGAGGGGGGGGGGAGGGGGGGTGAGAGCACTACATGGCCAGCCAAATGTGTAGCCAGATGTGGTTTAGGCTACTTTCACACTCTTGTTTGGTGCGGATCTGCACAGATGGATCCGTTCAGATAATACAACCGCATGCATCCGTTCAGAACAGATCAGTTTGTATTATCTTTAACATAGCCAAGATGGATCAGTCTTGAACACCATTGAAAGTCAATGGGGGACGGATGAATTTTCTATTGTGCCAGATTGTGTCAGTGAAAACGGATCCGTCCCCATTGACTTAGGGTCCATTCACACGTCCGTTATAACTCAGTTTCCGTTCCGATTTAAATCGGAACTTTTTTTTGGATCCATTAATTTCAATTGCCTCTGCAAAAATGCGGACACCAATCATAGTGCTGTGTGAATCACGGAATCCGTTCTATTTTCGAGTATGCGGATCCTGAAAAAAAAAATTAAGCTTGTCCTACTTTGTCAGTTTTTCGGGTCCGTTGTCCATTCAAGTCAATGGATCCGCATAAATGAGGATGACATGGACATGGATGAATGGACCCTTAGGCCTATTGCACACGACCGTATGGCTTTTTCAGTGTTTTGCGGTCCGTTTCACGGATCCGTTCCGTTTTTGTTTCTGTTGTGTTTTTGTTACGTTTCTCCGTATGCCATATACAGTATACAGTAATTACATAGATAAAATTGGGCTGGGCATAACATTTTCAATAGATGGTTCAGCAAAAAACGGAACGGAAGACATACGGATGCATTTCCGTATGTGTTCCGTTTTTTGCGGACCCATTGACTTGAATGGAGCCACGGAACGTGATTTGCGGGCAATAATAGGACATGTTCTATGTTAAAACGGAACTGAAAAACGGAAATACGGAAACGGAATGCATACGGAGTACATAGTTTTTTTTGCGGAACCATTGAAATGAATGGTTCCGTATACGGACCGTATACGTAACGCAAAAAACGGCCAGTAAACTGGGGAAAAAAAACGGCCGTGTGCAGGAGGCCTTACATTGTGTGCCAGGACGGATCAGTTTGGCTCAGTTTCGTCAGATGGACAACAAAACGCTGCAAGCAGCGTTTTGGTGTCTGCCTCTAATGTAAAATGGAGACTGAACAGAGCCAAACTGATGCATTCTGAGCGGATCCTTATCTATTCAGAATGCATTAGGGCAAAACTGATCCATTTTACCGCTTGTGAGATCCCTGAACAGATCTCAAACTGAAACCAAAATGCCAGTGTGAAAGTAGCCTTACCCCAACAATAACATCTGATTGAAGTGAACGGGGCTGAGCACAATACCAAGCACTACCGCTATGCAATGCATGGCACTGTGCTTTGTGAGCACAGAGAAGGCTGCGGTGCTCACAGAAGTGCCAGTGCAGACTCAAACAGCTGATCGGCAGGGGTCCCCCGTGTCGGACCCCCCCCCGATCAGATACAGATATCCAGAGGATAGGTCACCAGTATTTAAACCACAGAAAACCTTTAACTAGGCTTCAGTGATATGTCGACAAATGACCACTGGAGGTAATCACTAGCTGTAGTGACATATTGACACCAAGGTTACTGTAGTCAGCGACTGGCAGCAGTGATGCTGAAATCTCACTGAGGCAATTACTGAAAAGTATGAGTCTATAGGTGTGTGTATGTCACCTATGTAAGGAAGTCCCAGTCAAAAGTGTTAGCCGATTCGCCCTTCTCCAAATCTGCAGGAGATAGCCATAGCCACACACACACACCTGTCCCTGACTGCATATGAGAGTTAGCAACTCTACGCATGTACCCAACTACACACGAGTTATTGATCACACCCATGTACTTGGCCATTTGTAGGTCAGGATATTTACTAGTGGACCTGTAACTGGGACATCTGACAGCTCTGGAAACTAAAGGAGTTGCGTAAAGCCCTGTACATCAGGTCCCAGATCAAGGTATGTGCCCATGAAACCATTCACTTCCATAAGCCAACAGCAACCTTCCCAGCAATCTCTTTTCAACCAATAACCACATAAGACATACACTACTCACAAAAAGTTAGGGATATTTGGCTTTTGGGTGAAATTTAAGGAAAAACGCAAAAAGTTCACTCTACAGTGATATTATACTGTGAAAGTATGGCATTTAAAGTAGATAGCACCTGGTAAATGGCCAGTGGTGCTTTTAATTCTCGCCGGTAGCTGGGCCAGACATATTTTTGATCTATACGCACAAAGCTTCTATTTTTTCTAACAGCAAGTATAGCAACCGAGCAGTTTATTTGCTTATATCTGTATAATTGATAAGACCTGTGCTGTTACTTGTAATTCTGTGTATAAGGGTCCATTCACATGTCCGTAAGTGTTTTGCAGATCCACAAAACACAGACACTGGCAATGTGCATTCCGCAATTTGCAGACCGCACATCGCTGGCACTATAATAGAAAATGCCTAATCCTGTCCACAATTGCAGACACGAATAGGACATGTTGTATTTTTTAGCGGAAACTGAAGCACGGATGCGGAAGTGCGGATCCACAAATGCGGACAGCACATTCCGGCCCCATTGAAAATGAATGGGTCTGCACCCGTTCCGCAAAATTGCAGAACAGATGCAGACCCAATTTTGCGGACGTGTGAATGGACCCTTACATTGTGTTTCAGCCAAGGTAGTGTGCACCTGAGTTCTCATATGTACATTATGGAGGTGCTGTTACATTTATTTTTTCTGTCTCAATAACTTGTCATGTGGCCTTGAGCATCAATTACAGCTTGACAACAATATCTCATGCTGTTCACAAGTCGACTTATTGTCTGCTGAGGCATGGCACCCCACTCTTCTTGAAGGGCGGCCCTCAGGTCATTGGGGTTCTGGGGTACAGAGTTACGAGCCTCTACATGGCGACTCAGATGATCCCATAGGTTTGCAATGGGATTCAGGTTTGGAGAAAGTGCAGGTCACTCCATTTGAGAATGAAAGCTAGAGTCAGATCTGAACAGGATTTATGTAGATCACATTAACTTGTATGGAAAGTGATGCTAAGCCATTAACCCTTTCGCTACCAGCACCGTACATGTACAGCGCTAGAGCAATGTGGGAACATGCGCCCGCCCGAACATGCAGCGGGCGTCATGGCTGGCAGTTCTCTGCTGTTTCAAACAGCAGAGACCTGTGGCTAATTACCGCGACTGGCAATAATGTCGATCGCGGTAATTAAAGGCTTTAGATGCTCTTGCTTTCGGGCTTCCTACAGACACCCCCTGTGGCCAATGAGGGCAGCGGTAGTTGCGCCGAATACTAAGCCTCGCTGACGAGGCTGATGGTGTTCATTCTGCAATTCTTATTTTGGCCACCAGATGGCAGGCCAGGATAAGAAATGAGCAATTTTCAGTCCAAACCCCATTTTAAAAAACCCCGATAGTACAAAATCAAATAAAAAAATTTATGGGCTCATATATGAGCTTCAAAAAAATTTAAAAAGTTAAAAAGAACAAAAAAAAAAAGGTTAAATATATATTTTTAAAAATAATAAAGTTTATATTACTCAGGGGGGGAGTGATATAAACTTTATTATTATTTTTTTAAACATATTTAACCTTTTTTTGTGAAATTATTTTATTTTTTTTTAATAAAAAAAATGCCTAAACAATAAATATAAACATCATGGGTATCACAGTGACCAAAAAAAACACCGACAGCCATAGGGGTGTCAGCTTTAGAGGAGGATTCAGCGGCGATTCTAGGGCGCTTAGCGGGAGCAGCGCTAGGGGACGGTTCAGCAAGGGAATGTTTTTCGGCCATAAAAGAGCGAATCTCTTCCCTAATCATGGACCTAATGTCCTGCATCATAGCTGACGGTTCCTCCCTAACAGCACATAGAACAAAACCTGGGCTGCCTCCCATCTCCTTCCTCCCCTGAAGGCTCCTTGACCCCCTGAGAAAAAAAAAAAAAAAAAAAACGAACCTTAGAAGAAAAAACAGTAATGGGAAGGGGTGGATATACCACCTTACTCACTGTTCGACGTCTTCTGAAGGGTCGGCACCATCCGCTTCCATGGTGCCTATAGTCTGAGCGAGCATGGAGCAAACAGACTGGAGAGGCGTTCCATGTGTGGAAAGGGATCCCTCTACCACAGCACCGCCCCTATGCTATAATTGCACCCACCTGCCTGGCAATTAGATTTATTCAGGCTGGCTGCTGCAGCAAGCCGCAAACAGCGCTCCAAGCCCTGCCGGCCACATGATACCACCTGAAAACAGCACGGGACACAGCTGCATAAGCAAAGAGTCTGCCAGCCCCACAGAGCCCCCCCCAAGCAGCTGAACTGGTTCGGGGACGTCGGACCCAGGACAAGGGACTCCCAAACGGTGAGTACTGGCCTGAGGGGGGTTAACGCCAGGAGGAAGGAGACCACAGGAGGTCCCAATCGTCCGTCCTCCACCCTTCCCCTTCATCCCTGCATCCTCTCGTCCTGTAGGGACAGGAAAACATTGGGGTGTGTAAGGGGAGGAGCCCTTTTAACACTGTTTCCTGTTCCTAGAGCGATAAGGGGAGCAACCTCCATTTTGGTGCAGTCATGAAGGGGGATGTCGTGGAAAAGCCCTCATACCAATATAAAAAAGTTATGGCTCAAGGAAGATGGGGAAGAAAAATGAAAACTCAAAAATAAAAACTCTGGTAGTGAAAGGGTTAACATTTTCCCCAACAAGCTTGCTATGAGGGGTTCCCCATATTACTTATTGCCTTAGGTCATCACCCAACAAATAAATACTAGCGCTAAATGTGTTGTATTCATGACCTTTCCTGTTCACAGCCATTTTTTTTCCTGCCAAATCAGGGCTTCCATACTGTACCAAAACATTTTAGTTTTCTACCTGAAAAACTGGTGGCAATTGGCTCAGAGTTAAGAGGTCTTTCCACACACAAACTTCTACTTCCTTAAATCAGCACTACTCCACATTGCCCTCCAGTATTATTTCTCATCCCCACAAATCAGGCTACAAGGGAGCAGCCACTGGCACTCTGGACAGTGAACATTCCTGCTGTGATGCTGTACACAGTGGAACTTGCGTTACGGTGGCGGAGCAGGCCTTTCCTGCATGCTGAGCAGGGACAGAATGTAGAGAACAGTGGCAACTAAAGCAGCATCACAATGGTAGCAGTGGGAAATTTGTGAGGTGTGAGTAGCCATTCCTTTATGTTTTTAAGCCCCTTAGTGCACGGTCACCAATTTTTATTCACTTAGAAAAGTTCAAGTTTTATAAAGTGTAATATTGGCAACAATAGGAAAGAAATGCAAAAAAGGCAACAGTTTCCCCCTCGTTTTATTTAGAAGAGGAATACTTGTTTGACAGAACTGTACAGCACAATGTACAGTGGTTGCAGCATTTTTAAAATAGACACTTCCCTTTATCAAAAAGGCATTGTCCAGAAACTGACAATAAGCTTGTCACAGGATGATCCACTGCAGGATCCCCCAACACTTAGCTGTAATTGTGTGGGAACCTGGCCCTGGCAGCGAGGGTTAAATTCTCTGCAGCACTACTTCCTCCACTGCAGACATGGTAGGCTTATAGATAAGGGTCCAGAATGAGGTAACTAGAAAAAGGGTTCTAACCAATGTAATATTACCTTCTCGGTAGGCAAGAAAGGATAGTCTCTGAAGTTTAAGAGTAAGGGCTCATGCACACGACAGTTGCCCGGCCGTGGCCGTATTGCAGCCCGCATGCAGCGGGTCCGCAATACACAGGCACCGGCCCATGTGCACCCCGCATCACAGATGCTGACCTATTCACTTGAATGGGTCCGCAATCCGGGATATGCGGAACAGTGTCTGTCCGTGCCTCCGCACCGCAAAAAAAATAAAAAAAAAGGTTTTTTTTGTTTTTGTTTTTTTAATGAAGTGGACAGATCACAGACCCATTCAAGTTGAATGAGTCTCGATCCGTCCCCACCTGCCGCACGGATAATGCCCATGCATTGGGGACCGCAAATTGCAGTCCCCAATGCACGGAACGGCCGTGTGCATAAGCCCTAAGAATAGGGTTTATTCAAAATTAAAATCATTCCTTCCATTCAACATATGAAAAACCAGAAACAAGTGATTGGGATAAGACTCACTATGTGGCTTGCAGTTCATTAATACCTAGTTGCTTCAGTATCCAACACTGACCCATCAGAACAGGAAACAGCGAGTACCTGCAAAACAACATTGTTAATTATTATACCAGAAGAAATTCTTATTATACAAACATACATAACACATACACATTTTACAGCACACGTAGGGCCCTGGTAAATAAGACTAAGGGCTCATTCAGACGAGATGTGTTTTGTGGTCCGCAAAACACAGATACCAGCCATGTGCTTTCTGCATTTTGCAGGCAAGGACAGGACATGTTCTATCTTTTTACGGTGCCCCAGAACGGAAGTACAGATGCAGACCACACAGTGCTTTTTCCGGCCCCATTGATATGAATTGATCTGCATCCGTTCCGCAAAATTGCAGACAGTTATCCTAACGAGCCCTTAGTGTGTAATAAAGTTTACTGAAATTCAAACCCTGAACATAAACTTCTAAGGCTGCTGTAGTAGGTATTGTGATTTAATCTGATTTCTCACTGCAACGTACAGAATATTTAAACAATTCCCCAATATAATGCCCTTTAGCAGAAGTACTAAGATGGCAGACCTGGGACCATTGTTAGGCCCCCCCAAATTTGACAACCCATTCACAGACAGTGGCATCTAAGGGGTTGAACTTCTGGTATCAGCAGACCAGTACCCTCGTGGGTCCAGTGACAGTAGCCACAAGAGGATTATGTAGTATCAAGGGGTAAATAACCATCAGATGGTGAATAAGCCCTTACTCCTTATAGATATACAAGTCATGTAGAGTGATGGCTTTTATACAAGACCGACACCTCTGGACAGTTGTGGCACTTATTGGGGCGGGGGGGGGGGGGGGTAGTCACGGTTCTAAAATCCTGTACCACCACTAGGGATGATGTACGCACATGACTGGTGTCTGCATCATCTGCAGCCGATAGCTCTAATCCCAGCTTCTTAACCCCTTAGATGCCATAATCAAGTGACCTCAACATAGAGCAAAGTAGACAGAAGAGGGAGGTGGTCAATTTTATTGAGAAAATTTTATGTACCTTTTTCACAAAGCTCTGCTAATGAAAAAATAAAAATGGCATGGATCTCAGAATACAAGGGCACGAGGCTTCAAGGCCTAGAACTGCTGCATCTTTAAGGGATTAAGCAGGTTTTCCAAGTCTATTGGCACTGGAGAAAACCTCAAATAAATACTCCTATTACAAATGTAAATGTGTACACAGTACCATTATGTAAAGAACCATAAATGTAGTCATTTTCTAATACATCATTGAAGACTCCTCTATTGTTCGATGAAATGGGTGTGTATAACGCACAGCTGCCGTGTCCCGGCCAGTACGTGGAAACTGCAGCAGGTACGTCCGTATCTTGCCCCCTTACTTAGGGCTCAGACGCAGTTTGCAGAGCTCCTGTTTAATATATACTCCAGGAAAACTTCCCAGTGCATACATCAAATCTATTTAGCGCGCACAATCTAAGGAAAGAGGCCATAATCTGCAAGAACACACAAGTATGAGGAAGGAGGAACCCAAGAGGTCACAGGTTTACGGGACATGGCAAATAAGCAGTCATATTTACTGACCAACAATGAGCTGTTACCTCAGATGCATCAAAGATCTGTGAAAATGGCACAGATGACAGTTTACCATCCACTGGTAATGTCTACAGTTCTCTTCGTCACGTACATTACATACAGAATTTTCATTATGTAGTAAGGGACTTTAGAAAGACTGGAAACAACCCCCTTCCCCTCCAGGGCCCCCCCATTAGAACTTCACTCTGAATACCACACGGATTCTTGCCACACTGTCAGTAGCACACTGCATTGTACTCATTTGGAGCTAAAAAAGCATTTTTTTCAATAGTTTTTTATTAAAACTGCTAAGAGATGCTCTAGTAGCAGGATCTGAATTTTCTTAACTCAGCCAGCTCACCTGAACCCTGCAGTGAAACACTGCCCCCAACTGCTGGTGTGATGACTTGGGGAGCCAAACAAGACAGTCGGTCACCCCTAGTAGTGTATGTGAAGGGCATCCTGCGGCAAGATCTGTTGCCTCTTATGGCAAGGCTTCACACTGTCATTTTTCAGCAAAACAAAAAGCGTGTCTAAACACCAAGTGTTTCCTAGTAATGCCTCTGCCAGATTGTGACACTTCCTTGGACTACCCGATCGTCTGATTTATTGCCAATCGAGCATTTATGGGACCCACTGAGATGCAAACAGTATAAAATCTTGTATCCAGCATTTGATGCCATCTTCCTGGAAGTTGTGGACAAAAGGCCAAACTGTGCCGCTTTACAGGTAACATAGGAGGTGCTAATGAAATTAATGCATGCCACAGACTACCTCTCCACTACCCAATCTTGGTGAATAGACCTGTATATATCCATAGACCAGAAGACAAACTTTAAAAGCAGCCTTGTCATAATCATAACCTAGTAATACAATTCTTATGATCAGGGAACTTGGGGCCTCCTTTCAGTTGTAAACTTATCCTTTCACTTTAGTATTGTAATTACATATTATATTCCCATATACAAGTTCCAGTCAATTCCAACAACTTTTTGCTGCATTATTTTTTGTCAATGACTGTAGTATAAAGAGAAGCAGTCACCAAGAAATGCACTGTAATCTGCAAGCAGGAGTACAAGGAGCTGAGCAGACTGTTCTGGTTTAAAAGGGTTCTCCAGGAATTAAAGGGATTCGGTCATCAGATTTAACCCCTCTAACCTAAACATATGCTCATGTCCAGACTAAGGCCTCATGCACACGACGGCCTCCGTTCCGTTTTTTTTTTTTTTGCGGATAGGATGGGGACCCATTCATTTCAATGGGTCAGCAAAAAAAGGCTGATAGTTCATCCATTTGTGTTCCGCGTCAGTTTTCAGTGTTTCCCTTCAGCAAAAAAAAAATTGTGCATGTCCTAGTTTTTTCACATTTGCAGACAAGGATAGGCATTTATTACAAGGGATCTGTGGGGGGAAAAAAAAGATCCTCCCAAAAAAACGGATGCCGCATCCGTTTTTTTGTGGCGACGCACAATTTGCGGACACAAAAAACAACTGTCGTGTACATGAGGCCTAATAAGAATAATCCTAAACTGGCCTTATTAAATCTCACTGTGGCTCTATAACCTGTCAATCACTTACTTAAGGTGCCCAAGGGGAGGTACGTTAATACAGTGTGCCTGGCCGCACCCCTCGTTGTCCGGTGCCCAGCGCCGCCTCCCCCGTCTTCAGCGCCGCCTCTGCAAACCTCCCAGTCCCTCTGCCAGATGCCGCGCCTGCGCACTAGGCTCAGCCTGATGCGCCCGTGCGGACTCCTGGCAGCTGCTTCTTTGAGCAAAGTGCGCATGCGCCGGCCTGATGCGCACTTCACTCAACCCTGATATGACCGATCCTAGTGCACAGGATCTGGAAGAGGAATGGGGAGGATTGTGCACCTTAAGTAAGTGATTGACAGGTTATAAAAAACATGTTTTTTGGGCAAATAGAGCCACAATGAGGTTTAATAAGGCCAGCTTAGGATTCTTATTAGTCTGGACATGAGCATATGTTTAGGTTAGAGGGGTTAAATCTGATGACAGAATCCCTTTAATAAAAAATTTAATGAAAATACCCAATTACTAAACACATTCCCAAATAGCATTAGGGGAAATAAAATGGCCACTGCTCTATTAGCACACACACAAAACCTGTCCTAATGACAGCAGGACAGGTTTCTTCTAAGGAGTTAGCTAAAGAGCAGTCTCAGCTCACTTCACTCTTGCTGTCATGGATTACGATCTAATATGCAGTTGATATCATCTGTGTGTATTAATGGAGTAAAGTGAATGTACAGAGAGGAAGGAGAAAATAAGACGGTTTGGATGTAGTAATGTAGCAGACAAGTGCTTCTGCCCATTAGCAGAATGCCTCACCCGTCCCCCTCTGTACGTTCACTTTGCTCCTTTACTACACACCGTTGATATCTTAGGCTACTTTCACACCTGCGTTCAGGTGTCCGCTCGTGAGCTCCGTTTGAAGGGGCTCACGAGCGGTCCTGAACGCAGCCGCCCGGCCCTAATGCATTCTCAGTGGAGGCGGATCCGCTCAGAATGCATCCGCCTGCCAGCGCTCAGCCTCCGCTCAGTGAGCGGACACCTGAACGCTGCTTGCATCGTTCGGGTGTCCGCCTGGCCGTGCGGAAGCGAGCGGATCCGTCCAGACTTACAATGTAAGTCAATGGGGACGGATCCGCTTGAAGATGACACTATATGGCTCAATCTTCAAGCGGATCCGTCCCCCATTGACTTTCAATGTAAAGTCTGAACGGATCCGCTCAGGCTACTTTCACACTTAGAAATTTTTCTAATGCAGACGGATCCGTTCTGAACGGATGCAAACGTCTGCATTATAGGAGCGTATCCGTCTGATGAAACATCAGACGGACCCGCTCCGAACGCTAGTGTGAAAGTAGCCTTAGCTGTATGAAAGATTGCAATTCATGACAACAAGAGTAGCGAGTAGAGCAGAGACAGCTCTTTAGGCCTCATGTACACATCCATATTTTTTGCACATCAAATGTGAATCCGTTCATTTCTATGGGGCGGCAAAAGAAACAGCTTTGTTATATTCTATATTTTTGTCTAGAAATCTGCATAAGGGTTCCTTTTTTACATTGATCATTTTGCATTCAATTTTTGGGAAGGCAAAGTGACAAAAAAAAAAAAGCTAATCAGCTATTCCATTTGCCAATCTTGGTGTTCTCTGGCAAATGCCAAACGTCCTGCACGGTGTTGGGCTGTAAGCACAACCCCCACCTGTGGACATCGGGCCCTCATATCACCCTCATGGAGTCTGTTTCTGACCATTTGAGCAGACACATGCACATTTGTGGCCTGCTGGAGGTCATTTTGCAGGGCTCTGGCAGTGCTCCTCCTGTTCCTCCTTGCACAAAGGCGGAGGTAGCGGTCCTGCTGCTGGGTTGTTGCCCTCCTACGGCCTCCTCCACGTCTCCAGATGTACTGGCCTGTCTCCTGGTAGCACCTCAATGCTCTGGACACTACGCTGACAGACACAGGAAACCTTCTTGCCACAGCTCGCATTGATGTGCCATCCTGGATAAGCTGCACTACCTGAGCCACTTGTGTGGGTTGTAGACTGTGTCTCATGCTACCACTAGAGTAAAAGCACCGCCAGCATTCAAAAGTGACCAAATCATCGGCCAGGAAGCATAGGAACTGAGAAGTGGTCTGTGGTCACCACCTGCAGAACCACTCCTTTATTGGGGGTGTCTTGCCAATTGCCTATAATTTCCACCTGTTGTCTATCCCATTTGCACAACAGCATGTGAAATTGATTGTCACTCAGTGTTGCTTCCTAAGTGGACAGTTTGATTTCCCAGAAGTGTGATTGACTTGGAGTTACATTGTGTTGTTTAAGTGTTCCCTTTATTTTTTTGAGCAGTGTACAATCTACACAACACCTAACCCAAACCTGAACTTCTGTGAAGAAGTTCGGGTACCAAACATGCGCTATTTTTCTCACGCGAGTGCAAAACGCATTACAATGTTTTGCACTCGCGCTGAAAAATCACATGTTCCCGCAACGCACCCGCACCTTTTCCCGCAACGCCCGTGTGAAACAAGCCTAAGGGTTCATTCACACGTCCGTAAGTGTTTTGCGGATCTGCAAAACAGTGACACCGGCAATGTGCATTTTGCAATTTGCGGACTGCACATCGTCGGCACTACAATAGAAAATGCCTAATCTCGTCCGCAATTGCGGACAAGAATAGGGCATGTTCTATTTTTTGTGGAAACGGAAGCACGGATGCGGATAGCACATTCCGGCCCCATTGAAAATGAATGGGCCTGCACCTGTTCTGCAAAATTGCGGAACGGATGAGGACCCATTTTGCAGACGTGTGAATGGACCCTTAATGAGAATAAAAGAACACACCCGTGGCAGCTGCACTTTTTAACTATAGCCATGGAACTTGCTATTGGGCCCAATCCAGTGCAAGAACATTGTATCTTTTTGTGGGGAACAACAACGTAGTGGCTTTTCTGATACACTGTGCTATTACACATACCTTTTAATTACGGCAACTTACACTGCAGTTTTAGTTTTCTAACACTAGGTGGTGGGAGCCCCATCTTATTTTACTACGGGGCCCTATGAATTATGCCCTAGTATCTGCTATATTTGGTGCTTGCCTCAAAGGGTTGTCTGGGAATAAAACATTTCACAGGAGCCCGCTTCTGCTATGGAAAGATTCATACTTACCTGCAGCTCTGGTCCTTCGCACTCCCATGTGTATCTTCTGGTCCTTGGTGTGTTTACTTCCCCTCTGGCACAGGCATGATAGTCTGCTCTGGTGCAGTCAATGACTGGATTTAATGGTGACCTGTCCACAAGAGACATCACCCCTGAAGCCAGTTATTGGCTGCAACAGAGCAGACAATCATGCACATGCGGACGATGAATTAAACAAGCCGCGGACCGGAAGATGGCAAGCAGGGAGTCCGTATGTTTCTTGTCATAGAAGAGGCAGGCACCTGTGAAAAGTAACTTGTTAACAGACAACACCTTTAAAGGACATCTGAGCAGATCTGTACCTACGAAACTGATGTACCCATTACTTGTGCACTTGGCAGCTGACGGCATCTGTGCTGGTCCCATGTTCATTTTTCTCAGCAATGCTGGCACATAACACAAGTTTTAATATATGCAAATGAGCTTCTAGGAGCAACAGGGACGTTGCAGTTACTCCTAGAGGCTCTGCTCTCTAAGCAATTGCCATGTCCTTTGCACTGACTTCGAGGGGCGAGTCATGATCACGTTTAACCAGCCTGGCGCTGTCAAAGTCAGAGGTTGTAGCAGTTGCAGAGGGCTGAGCCTCTAGGTATAAAGGGTCCATTCACACGTCCGTAGTGTATTGCAGATCCGCAATACACCAGCCGGCACCCCAATAGAACTGCCTATTCTTGACCACTACTGTGACATAAGACAATAAGACATGTTCTATTTTTTTCCCGCAGCCGCGCTACGGAAATGCAGATAGCACACTGCTGTGCGCATCCATTCCATAGAGAATGAACGGGTCCGCACCCGTTCCGCAATTATCCAGACACATTCTACCACGTCTGAATGGAGCCTACTGGTAACATCCCCATTGCTCCTAAAGGCTCATTTACATAAATTAAACCATTATTTTTCTCAGCAATGTGGGTACATATTAACATAGGGACCAACACATACCTTCAGCTGGAAAGTGCACATTGAACAGGTCAGCCAGTGTCATAGGAACAAATCTTCTGACAGAAGCCCTTTAACCCCTTATGGACCGGGCTCATTTTCACCTTAACCACTTCCCGCAACTGTAACGCCGAAAGGCGTCATTGCGGCGGCTCCCCCAGGCTACGCTAACGCCAATTGGCGTCATCTCGCGTGAGCCGAGATTTCCTGTGAACGCGCGCGCTCACAGGAACGGAAGGTAAGAGAGTTGATCTCCAGCCTGCCAGCGGCGATCGTTCGCTGGCAGGCTGGAGATGTGATTTTTTTTAACCCCTAACATGTATATTAGACGCTGTTTTGATAACAGCGTCTAATATACCTGCTACCTGGTCCTCTGGTGGTCCCCTTTGTTTGGATCGACCACCAGAGGACACAGGTAGCTCAGTAAAGTAGCACCAAGCACCACTACACTACACTACACCCCCCCCGTCACTTATTAACTCCTTATTAGCCCCTGATCACCCCATATAGACTCCCTGATCACCCCCCTGTCATTGATTACCCCCTGTCATTGATCACACCCCTGTAAAGCTCCATTCAGACGTCCGCATGATTTTTACGGATCCACTGATAGATGGATCGTATCCGCAAAACGCATACGGACGTCTGAATGGAGCCTTACAGGGGGGTGATCAATGACTGTGGTGATCACCCCATATAGACTCCCTGATCACCCCCCTGTCATTGATCACCCTCTGTAAGGCTCCATTCAGACATTTTTTTGGCCCAAGTTAGCGGAAATTATTATTTTTTTCTTACAAAGTCTCATATTCCACTAACTTGTGTCAAAAAATTAAATCTCACATGAACTCACCATACCCCTCACGGAATCCAAATGCGTAAAATTTTTTTGACATTTATATTCCAGACTTCCTCTCACGCTTTAGGGCCCCTAGAATGCCAGGGAAGTATAAATACCCCACATGTGACCCCATTTCGGAAAGAAGACACCCCCAGGTATTCCGTGAGGGGCATATTGAGTCCATGAAAGATTGAAATTTTTGTCCCAAGTTAGCGGAAAGGGAGACTTTGTGAGAAAAAAAATAAAAAATATCAATTTCCGCTAACTTTTGCCAAAAAAAAAAAATTTCTATGAACTCGCCATGCCCCTCATTGAATACCTTGGGGTGTCTTTCCAAAATGGGGTCACATGTGGGGTATTTATACTGCCCTGGCATTCTAGGGGCCCCAAAGCGTGAGAAGAAGTCTGGTATCCAAATGTCTAAAAATGCCCTACTAAAAGGAATTTGGGCACCTTTGCGCATCTCAGGCTGCAAAAAAAGTGTCACACATCTGGTATCGCCGTACTCAGGAGAAGTTGGGGAATGTGTTTTGGGGTGTCATTTTACATATACCCATGCTGGGTGAGAGAAATATCTTGGTCAGATGCCAACTTTGTATAAAAAAAAAATGGGAAAAGTTGTCTTTTGCCAAGATATTTCTCTCACCCATCATGGGTATATGTAAAATGACACCCCAAAACACATTCCCCAACTTCTCCTGAATACGGCGATACCACATGTGACACTTTTTTGCAGCCTAGGTGGGCAAAGGGGCCCATATTCCAAAGAGCACCTTTAGGATTTCACAGGTCATTTACCTACTTACCACAAATTAGGGCCCCTGGAAAATGCCAGGGCAGTATAACTACCCCACAAGTGACCCCATTTTGGAAAGAAGACACCCCAAGGTATTCCGTGAGGGGCATGGCGAGTTCCTAGAATTTTTTATTTTTTGTCACAAGTTAGTGGAAAATGATGATTTTTTTTTGATTTTTTTTTTCTTACAAAGTCTCATATTCCACTAACTTGTGACAAAAAATAAAAACTTCCATGAACTCACTATGCCCATCAGCGATCACCTTGGGGTGTCTTCTTTCCAAAATGGGGTCACTTGTGGGGTAGTTATACTGCCCTGGCATTCTAGGGGCCCAAATGTGTGGTAAGGAGTTTGAAATCAAATTCTGTAAAAAATGACCAGTGAAATCCGAAAGGTGCTCTTTGGAATATGGGCCCCTTTGCCCACCTAGGCTGCAAAAAAAGTGTCACATCTGGTATCTCTGTATTCAGGAGAAGTTGAGGAATGTGTTTTGGGGTGTCTTTTTTTACATATACCCATGCTGGGTGAGATAAATAACTTTGTCAAATGCCAACTTTGTATAAAAAAAAATGGGAAAAGTTGTCATTTGCCAAGATATTTCTCTCACCCAGCATGGGTATATGTAAAATGACACCCCAAAACACATTCCCCAACTTCTCCTGAATACGGCGATACCACATGTGTGACACTTTTTGCAGCCTAGGTGGGCAAAGGGGCCCATATTCCAAAGAGCACCTTTCGGATTTCACTGGCCATTTTTTACAGAATTTGATTTCAAACTCCTTACCACACATTTGGGCCCCTAGAATGCCAGGGCAGTATAACTACCCCACAAGTGACCCCAAGGTATTCACTGATGGGCATAGTGAGTTCATGGAAGCTTTTATTTTTTGTCACAAGTTAGTGGAATATGAGACTTTGTAAGAAAAAAAAAAAAAATTAATCATCATTTTCCGCTAACTTGTGACAAAAAATAAAAAGTTCTATGAAGTCACTATGCCCATCAGCGAATACCTTAGGGTGTGTACTTTCCGAAATGGGGTCATTTGTGGGGTGTTTGTACTGTCTGGCCATTGTAGAACCTCATGAAACATGACAGGTGCTCAGAAAGTCAGAGCTGCTTCAAAAAGCGGAAATTCACATTTTTGTACCATAGTTTGTAAACGCTATAACTTTTACCCAAACCATTTTTTTTTTTACCCAAACATTTTTTTTTTATCAAAGACATGTAGAACAATAAATTTAGAGCAAAATTTATATATGGATCTCGGTTTTTTTTGCAAAATTTTACAACTGAAAGTGAAATTTCGATTAATAACAAAAAAGTTAAATTTCGATTAATAACAAAAAAAGTAAAAATGTCAGCAGCAATGAAATACCACCAAATGAAAGCTCTATTAGTGAGAAGAAAAGGAGGTAAAATTCATTTGGGTGGTAAGTTGCATGACCGAGCAATAAACCGCTAAAGTTGTGGAGTGCCGATTTGTAAAAAAGGGCCTGGTCTTTAGGGGGGTATAAACCTGTGGTCCTTAAGTGGTTAAGGACCAGGCCATTTTTTGCAAATCTGACATGTCACTATGTGGTGATAACTTTAAAACACTGACTTATCCAGGCCATTCTGGGAATGTTTTTTCGTCACATATTGTAATTCATGACACTGGTAAATATTTGCAAATTTCCAACTTTCAATTTCTCTACTTCTATAATACATAGTAATACCTACAAAAATAGTTATTACTTTACATTCCCCATATGTCTACTTCATGTTAGAATCATTTTGGGAGTTACATTTTATTGTTGGGGCACATTACAAGGCTTAGAAGTACCGTAAGTCTTGAAATTTCTCAAATTTTCAAAAACCAACTTTAAGGACCAAGTCAGGTCTGAAGTTACTTTGTGAGGCTTACATAATAGAAACCACCCAAAAATGACCCCATTCTAGAAACTACACCCCTCAAGGTATTCAAAACTGATTTTACAAACGTAGTTAACCCTTTAGGTGTTACACAAGAGTTATTGGCAAATGGAGATGAAATTTCAAAGTCACTTTTTTGGCAGATTTTCCATTTTAATAATTTTTTTCCAGTTACAAAGCAAGGGTTAACAGCCAAACAAAACTATTTATGGCCCTGATTCAGTAGTTTTCAGAAACACCCCATATGTGGTCGTAAACTGCTGTACGGGCACACAAGGAAAGGAATGCCATACGGTTTTTGGAAGGCAGATTTTGCTGGACTGTTTTTTTGACACCATGTCCCATTTGAAGCCCCCCCCCCCCCCCGATGCACACCTAGAGTAGAAACTCCAAAAAAGTGACCCAATTTTAGAAACTTCGGGATAGGGTGGCAGTTTTGTTGGTACTAGTTTAGGGTACATATGATTTTTGGTTGCTCTATATTACACTTTTTGTGAGGCAAGGTAACAAGAAATAGCTGTTTTAGCACCGTTTTTATTTTTTGTTGTTTACAACATTCATCTGACAGGTCAGATCATGTGGTATTTTTATAGACCAGGTTGTCACGGACGCGGCGATACCCAATATGTATACTTTTTTTTATTAATGCAAGTTTTCCACAAGGATTTCATTTTTGAAACAAAAAAATAAATAAATCATGTTTTAGTATCTTCATAGTCTGAGCGCCATAGTTTTTTCAGTTTTTGGGCGATTATCTTGGGTAGGGTATGATTTTTGTGGGATGAGATGACTGATTGGCACTATTTTGGGGTGCGTATGACTTTTTGATCGCTTGCTATTACACTTTGTGATGTAAGGTGACAAAAAAATGGCTTTTTTTAACGGTATCCATCTGAGGGGTTAAGTCATGTGATATTTTTATAGAGCAGGTTACTACAGACACAGCGATACCTAATATGTATACTTTTTTTATTTATGCAAGTTTTACACAACAGCTTTTTTAAAACAAAAAATGATGTTTTAGTATCTCCATATTCTGAGCCATGTTTTTTTAAATTTTTGGGCGATTTGTCTTAGGTAGGGGCTCATTTTTGCGGAATGAGGTGACTGTTAGATTGGTACTACTTTGGGGGGCATACGCCTTTTTGATCGCTTGCGTTTGTACTTTTTGTGATGTAAGGTGACAATTTTTTTTTTTATTTAGCACAGTTTTAATTTTTTATGGTGTTCATCTGAGGGGTTAGGTCATGTGATATGTTTATAGAGCTGGGGTTTTTTCAACTTTTTTTTTTCACTTTGTTTTTTATCCCACTTTGGGACTTGAACTTTTGGGGGTCTAATCCTTTACAATGCATTCCAATACTTCTGTATTGGAATGCATTGGCTGCATGAGTAATAGCAGCCATCGAGTCCCCCCTACAGCCCCACAGGGACCCAATGGCACCACTGCCACATGTAAAAGCCGCGCATTTACCCAAGGTGCCTGCTCAATGATTTGAGCAGGCACCGGGTTCCGATCACCGCCCGCCGGTACCTGTACGCCCTATGTCCAGAACAGGTTAATGAATGCAGTCTTCAGATTCTGTCTAGCAGTTCTAAGATGAAAGCAGGCATGCCCAGAAGTGAACCACCTCCTCTGGTTTTCAGAGGAGGAACTTACTACAGAGCATGTGCAGCACAGTTTTGGGCACTGTAACTAATGGCCATGGATCAGCATGAAGATATCTGGCTTTATGCATTCTTACATCACATTATACATCTCGTTAAAACAACTTACAACAACCCTGTAATCCAGCAGCAGTGGCTGTGCTTGCACACTATAGGAAAGAGCACTGGCCACACACAAACAGGACAAGCTGTAGTTTTTACTAGGGATCGACCGATATTTATTTTTTAGGGCCGATACCGATAATCTGAACTTTCAGGCAATTTATACAGATATTCAGTGAATTTTCATTTTTGAAAAATAAAATAAAATTCCTACACAAATCGCTGAAAATGAATGTTTATTGTTAACGTGTAGTTTTTTTTCTGTAAATCTTTATTTTTCATTTATAATTAATATTTTGTTGTTTTTTTTTTTAACTAACTATTAGCCCCCATAGGAACTAGAACGCTTGTACTATTCACCCTGATCGATCTGTATCAGGGTGAATAGGACTTCACACTCTTCCTGCTGCTCTGTGCACACAGCAGCATGGAGCTTACCATGGCAGCCAGGGCTTCAATAGCATCCTGGCTGCCATGGTAACAGATCGGAGCCCCAGGCTTACACTACTGGGGTTTTGATCAGAACTGCCAGTGAGGAGGGGAGAGGGGACCCTGTGGCCACTGCCACCAATGATTCATGTTGGGGGGGGGGGGGGGGGCACACTGCGCCACCAATGATTCATACTGGGGTTTGGGTGGCGCACTGCGCCACCAATGAAGATAATTCATATACAGGAGGCGGGAGCTGGCTGCAGAATCACAGCCGGTTCCCGACCTCTGAGCGGTAGCTGCGATCCACAGCAGTTAACACCTCAAGTGCGGCACCTGAGGGAATAACTACCACAGATCGCAGTTACTCGTCATAGAGGTCAGGAGCCGGCTATGTGATTCTGCAGCCAGCTCCCGCCTCCTGTATATGAATTAAGGAGTTATCTTCATTGGTGGCCCAGTGGCCACAGCCCCTCCCCTCCTCTTGTCCTCCCTCTCCTCATTGGTGGCAGCAGCAGCAGCACATGGGGAGGGAGACACTGCTTCCTTCTCCCCTGTGCTGCTGAGGGAACACGGAGAGCACTGTCAGCAGCGCGATCTTTGTTCCCCATATGTTATCGGAATGTCGGCAAAATAGATGCAGATACCAATAACGTTCAAAATCCTGACTATCGACCGATATCGGTAAAACCGATAATCGGACGATCCCTAGTTTACCATTTTTGCATACATATACCTTTGATTACTTTTTATTCAATAAAGCTGATCATAATGCCCCCCCCCCCCAGTAGTAATAATTCTCCTTATATTGTGACAGTAGAAAAAGCTCCCAATGTGTTCCAGTACAGAAAAATAACCCCTTAAAATGAGCGCTAGTACAAACAAATGCCCCCTTATGTGCGCCAGTGCCAACCTAATGTGAGCTAGTACAAAAATATCCTATCTTAGTGCCCCTAGTTGAGCTAATGTCCCCATAATGTGTGGCAGTATAAAATACTCCTATACAGTTCCCCCAAACTGCTCCTCTCCCCCCTTCCCCATAATACCTTCCATAATATGCCAGTATAAAATGCCCCTATATAGTGCCCCCTAGTAGATGCCCCCATAGTGCTTCTGTCCTCCACTCCTTAATAGTGGCCCCCAATGCGACAGTAAAGAATGCCCCTATATAGTGCTCCTTTCCTCCCCCATAGTGTGCCACAATGGAAGCGCTCATTTCCCATTGCCCTGATGTTGCAGCCCCCCCCTTTTCCCAGGGCCGCGCTGCCCAAGGCAAACGCCTCACCTGGCCTAATTGGCGGTGCATCCCTGGGGCTCCCCCCAGGGATTGCACCATTTTCTGTGGAGCTCCTCCGGTACACCCGCTGCGGTCTGTCAAACAGCAGAAATGCATGCCCAGATATGGCATGTGACCGATGCCGACGACAGCAATTGGCTGCAGCAGTCATGTTCCATATTCCGGTACGTCACTGTGGCTGTTTGAAAATACCCGACCAATGATGCAAAGAACAGCACTGGATAAACTGGTCAGTATAAGGCCTTGTTCACATCAGCGTTCAGCCTTTCCGTTCTCCTGCTCCGTTATAGGAGCAGGAAAACGGAAAGGACGGATTCGGCTCATAACTGAGCTGAACGGAGCCTACGGACCTCATAGACCCCCATAGACTATAATGGGGTCCGTTAGGTTTCCGCTCAGAAGATGATTTTGGAGCGGAGACAAAAGTCCTGCATGCAGTCAAAGCAGAGACCATATCCACATCAGTGCTCAAGTAAAGCTGGCCATACATTTGAGACAATGATCGGTCGCATTGCGATTCCACCAACTAAACTGGCCCACCAGGGAGTCTTTTTTTTTTGTTTTTTTTGAATAACCGACTACATAGTGCTTGAGCACAATGGCAAGTGATCGGCTGAGTTCAGCCAATCATGCCATCAACATGCAGTTCCAGACAATAGTCTGCTGGCAGCCATTGATAATGTCCAGGAAGAGCACTGGCTCCAAAGTGCCCAGCTGGGCAGGGTTTGCTTTGCTTTGGGCACTTGGATCAACAAACCCTGCCCAGCTGGGCACTTGGGAGCAGTTTTTCAGCAGAATAAAAACACTTTTCCTGGACCTGGAATAAAGACACAAGGTACACACAGGTATGTCTGTAGGGCAGTGTGTTGGTTGGTGAAAATGATCCGACAGACTCCCTTTAGGTTTTATCAATCAATGATTATAACCACCACTGGGGGAGCATATGCAATTATAAAAGAAGTTTCCTAGGAATAATTCTATAAAGCTTCCTCAGAATAGGCCATCAATATCAGCATGTAGGCACCTAGATAAAACACTAAACACAAGGAAGCCCACGGCACTTCTAATCACAAACATCCCCCCCAAAAAATAAAACACTGATTTGGAAAGAAAGTATAGCTCCCTAGGGTATAACGATCAGATCAGTGGGTGTCCTACTGCTGGGACCCCCACCAATCACAAAGACGGCTTCCCTGAAAAGTACAGCATTTAGCCATCTCTGCAGGTCCTCTGATAAGGATAGAGAGGACAGGCACACATGCATGCAGCACTCCATTCATTTCCATAGGAGTTCCAGAGATAGCAAAGTGCTGTACTTTTCAGGGGAGATGCAGGGGGTATAGTTCAAATACAGGCTTTAGAAGGTCTGTTCCCCTGACACACGGGTCCCCGCTCTCCAGCCCAGCACACAGACCTCCACTGTCAGATGGAGGTGTTCCTCTCCACCTGGCAGTGCTGGCTGGTTTTATGCCTGGCAAAACCCAGCCTGGAATGTGGGGAGTAGTCACCCAACTAGCACTTTGACTACTCCCAGTAAGAGCCGTCCTGGATCAGCTATTACAGCCATGCTAAGTAACAAGGTGTCAAACAGCAACTGCTGCCGACACAAAAACCGGCTCTTACTCTGCCGAGGCCAGGAACCTCTGTGACATGTACCCATCATCCACGATGATTCCTTGTACCTTATTACATACCCCACCCCCTTTGTTCAACCCCGAGAGGGTACACATGCCATAAAGTATACTCGGGACAGGGCATCTGCGTTTCCCTGCAACCGGCCTGCCCTGCGTTCTACAGAGAACCCAAAGTTAAGGACAGAAACCACCTAGTGACTCAGGCATTTCCCTCTTTGGGCTGGCACATCCACTTGAGAGGGCAGTGGTCAATCCCCAGGCAGAAGGTTCTCCCCAACAAATAGCGAAAAGACTCGAGTGCCCACTTGATAGCCAGGCACTCTCCCCACTATACTATACTGGGTATCGGCTGGGGTGAGCTTAAGGCTGTGGAAGACAACAGGATTCTTCTCCCAGTTGACTTCCTGAGACAGTACAGCACCAAGGCCTACTTTGGAGGCATCAGTGTGCACTATAAACTCCCTTTTAAAAGCCGGGAGTCACCAAAACCGGGTACTCGCACAGGGCCGACTTCAAAGTGGAGAAAGCCTCTTCAGCCCAATCATCCCAGCGAACCATCACCGACTAGTGTCCCTTCAAGAGACCCGTCAATGGCGCGGCCACCGTAGCAAAGTGGGGGGACAAACCTCATGTAATAGCCCACCATTCCCAGAAATGACTACTTGCCTAGTGGTGACAGGTCGGGGCCAATTTCGTATTGCCTCTATTTTGTTCACTTAGGGTTAGAGGAGACTAAGTACCTGGGGTATGTTATTGGGCGCGGAGTCAAACCCTATCACTTTTTTGGGGTTAGCGGTTAGTCCCACCTTCCAAAGGGAGTCCACTACAGCCTGCACTTTGGGCACTTTCCCAGTCAGTACTGTGGATGACAATATCGTCCAGGTAAGCTGAAACTTACAGATGATGTGGACTCAGCACAATGTTGGTCTACTTTCACATAGGATTGATTAATCTCTTCCCTTCCTGTATACTCATGATCCGGGATACTCTGCGGCAGTGAGAAGCGATGTCTATCTGCAGGCAGCATGTTCCAGAGCTGAAGGAGCCACACATACTGACACAGGTTTGTGGGAGAAGTGATTGCCAGCCTCCTTCGTATGACTGTCAATCACCACGTAGGACACGCAACGGGACTCTTAAACCTAGGTACACGGAAAGCAGGTCAAATGGAGTCCAAAGATGAACCCATTTACCCATTAAACGTAACCACCTCCCGTCCTCACGTTGACTATAAACGTCCGGGAGGTGGATCTCTATCTCTGAATGGATGTTTCTGAATGTCCATTCAGAGATCGCAGCTGCACGCTAATCATGCAGCTGCAGATTGGGTTGCCCACTGTCAGTGACAGCAGGGCAGCCCTTACAGAAGGCAGGGACAGTTCCCAGGTGTCCCTGCCTTCTAGATCGCTGTATACACAGCACTCACTGAGTGCTATGCGCTTCCTGTTCCTGCCCAGCAGTCATGTGACTGCCAGGGTTGGGAGAGTGCAGGAGCTGTTGGGTCTTTCACAAACCTCGATCAGCCCTGCACCGACGCTGTACAGCGCAGTATACCACTGTACAGCCTCTCTGGGGGGTGTATTTCCATTGTAACTGGGACCACTATGTCAGCCCCAGTTACAGGAGAAATCAATAGTGAAAAAAAAAAAGTGAAGTTAAATGTCCCTCAGAGGCCTTGTATGACCTTATGGGGGACGAAAAGTGTATAAAAAATTAAAAAAAAAAAATCCCCAAGTAAGGAATTAAAAAAAAAAGTTAATGAAAAAAAGAAAAAAAAACACGACATTTGGTATTGCCGCGTCCGTGACGGTCGGCTCTATAAATATATCACATGATCCACCCAGTCCGATAAACACCATAAAAAAAATTATATATATGAAAACTGTCAAAAATACTTTTTCTTCTTTAAGTTTTACACAATAGCATTTTTGAATGTGTCCATGTTCTGAGATCTACAGTATAGTTTTTATTTTTTGAGCGATTTTCTTAAGTAGGGGCTCTTTTTGCGGAATGAGGCGATTGTTTTATTGGTACCATTTTGCGGGACATAATCCTTTTTGATCACTTAGTGTTGCACTTTGTGATGTAAGGTGACAAAAATGGCTTAATTAGGTATCACCACGTCCGTAACCATCTGCTCTATAAAAACGTCACATGACCTAACCCCTCAGGTGAACGCTGTAAAAATAAATAAAAAAAACTGTGCTAAAACCACCATTTTTTGGTCACCTTGCCCCATAAAGTGTTAATGAATGATCAAAAAAAAAAAAAATATGTACCCAAAAATAGTACCAATAAAACTGGCACCTTATCCCATTGTTTCCAAAAGGAGGTCACTTTTTTGAGTATCTACTGTAGGGGTGCATTGGGGGGCTTCAAATGGGACATGGCATCTAAAAACCAGTTCAGCAAAATCTGCCTTCCAAAAACCATGTGGTGCTCTTTTTCTTCTGCGCCCTGCCGTGTGCCCTTACATCAGTTTATGACCACACGTGGGTTGTTTCTGTAAACCGCAGAATCTGGGTAATAAATATAAAATTTTGTTTGGCCGTTAACCCTCGATGTGTTAAAGAATTTTTTTTATTAAAATGGAAAATCTGCCAAAAAAGGGTAATTTAAAAATGTGATCTCCATTTTCCTTTAATTCTTGTGGAACACCTAAAGGGTTAACAAAATCAGTTTTAAGTAACTTGAGGGGTGTAGTTTCTACAATGGGGTCATTTATGGGGGTATCCACTATGTAAGCCCCAGAAAGTGACCTCAGACCTGAACTGGTCCTTAAAGTGGGGTTTGGCAATTTTCTTAAATTTTAGGAATTGCTTCTAAACTTCTAACGTCCTAAAAAAAAAAAAAAAAAAAACACATCTCCAAAATTATGCCAACATAAAGTAGACATATGGGGAATGTTAAGTAATAAATATTTTATGAGGTATCATTTTCTGTTTTAAAAGCAGAGAAATTGAAATATTAAAAATTGCGAATTTTTTCATAAATAAAGGTGAAATATATTGATTCAAATTTATGACTATCATTAAGTACAATGTGTCACAAGAAAACAATCTTTGAATGGCTTGGATAAGTAATAGTGTTCCAAAGTTATTACCACATAAAGTGAGATATCAGATTTGCAAAGTTAGGCCTGGTCAGGAAAGGGGCAAATGGCCCGGATGTGAAGTGGTTACAGGGGTTCTACCATCTCAGGCATTGTCCAATAGGTGTGGGTCCCAGAGACGGCAAAGTCCCGCAGGGCGCACCGCACATGCGCTGCCCCCCTCCATTCATTCCTATGAGAGCGCCGAAAATAGCCACGCAGCAAGTCCCATTGAAATGAATGGGAGGCACACCACTATTCATTTCAATGGGCCTGACAAACGGCTGAGCCAGTGCTCCCATAAGAATGAATGGAGGGAACCCCCACCTCTGGGACTTTGACGGCTCCATTCTAAGTATAGGTGCAGGTCCCAGAGGTGGGACCTGCACCTATAAGACATTGGAGGCATATCCTAGCGATATGTCCCCAATGTCTGAGATATAAGGCCCCTTTAATGCACCCATTTTGGGTATTCAGACTTACCCCAACTGAAAGCCCTGCAGAGAGCTAAAAACACAATCTAAACCCATCCACACACAGATTTTAATGCTATGGTTGAGAAAACAAAAATATAATATACATCACCCCTTTCCGTATAGTAATATAAACAAACATTGGTATCACTGCGACCAAAAACTGCCGTACTATTGAAATATAAAACACATTTTTCCAATACGGCAAATGGAGGAATGGAAAAAAAGGGTCAAAAAGGTTGATTTGCCATTTTTTCATTGCTCTTACCCCCAATTTTTTTTATAAAATGTGATCAAAAAGTCACACACACTCCAAAATGGTATTAATAAAAATACAGATTGTCCCGTAAAAAAAAGTTAGCTCCTATATAGCTCAGTAAACACAAGTATATAAAAAAAAAAAAAAAAAAAAAAAAAAAAAAAGTTATGGGGGTTCAGAATATGGTGATGTAAAAAAAAAAAAAAAAAAAAAACTTGACCCAGAGGATGAAGGGCATGGTCAGTTTTGCCACAAAAGAAACACTGTGGGAACAAAACCCGTAAAATGGTGGAGGAATTGCATTTTTCCAATTCAACCCCATTTGGAATTTTTTACCGCTTCCTACTACATTGCATGCCATAATTAAAGGTGGCAATAAGCCCTCAGGAAAGAAAAATGAAAACAAAACGAAAAAACTCTGGTAGTGAAAGGGTTAAAAAAAAAAAAAAAAAAAACTCAAAATATGCTCCTCTTTGTAATTATGATGGCATAAACAATCGTTTACCCAGTATGTTCTGAACCACATGATTATTTATGCCACAATTAAAAACTGGGGTAAATTATCTTTTCTGGGACTGCCTCAAAAACATTTACAAAAATCATTAAAAGGGATTGTCAATTTTTTTTATATTGTTAACCCATCCTCAGGATAGGTCATGAATATCAGAAGGGGGGGGAGCAACTTCCCAGCACCCAGCAGACAAGCAGGTGTAACTACAACTTTGTAGTATTCACTCGAACAGGAAGAAGCTGTCCCAATGAAGTACATGGGGACGTCGTATTTGTAATTACACTGCTCACTGCTGCAGTTGCGATGGCGAGCAGGTAAACAATGAAGGTAAAACAGCGCACTCATACAAATGCTGCTCTTTAAACAGTTGATCGTGGGGGTGCCAGGAGTCAGACCCCCACCAAGCTGATATTGATGACCCATCCTGATGATAGGTCATCAATATAAGCAGACAACCCCTTTAATTTTTATTTTTTTTCAGACCATTTTATTTATTGCACCTATCATGCCATACACATCTTTCTGGCCAACCACAACAAATTTTCCAGCTGGATGGATCTCATTTTTGGCAGACAAGTCCACAATCACTTGCATTAAAATTTCATATAATGATCAGCCAAAATTTCCAAAATCAGCTAACTTCTCAAGTACAAGGCCACCGGGCAAAATATTAGGATTCCCCTAGACAAAAAAAAAACAAACAGTGCCATCATTTGGCTATGGTTGCCACTTTATAAGGCACGTTCAAACAGGTGAAATCAGTTTGCCTACCGCACTGTAAGGGTCCATTCACACGTCCGTTTTTTCTTTCCTGATCTGTTCCGTTTTTTGCGGAACAGATCTGGACCCATTGATTTTCAATGGGTCCTGGAAAAAAACGGACAGCACAATGTGTGCTGTCCGTTTCCGTTGTTCCGTTCCGCATGTCCGTTTAAATATAAAACATGTCCTATTCTTTTCCGCAAAATTCGGATCCTGGTACAATACAAAGTCAATGGATCCGCAAAAAACGGAAGACATTCGGATGTCATTACGTATGTCATCCGTTTTATGCAGATTCCGTTCCTGGAAATTACATTTAAAAAATTTTTTTTTTTCAAAGAAATCCAAACCACTTTATTTGCTTATTGAAATTTATACATGTTTCCGTTTTTTGCGGATCCGCAAAAAACGGATGACATACGGAAACATTTTCAGGAACGGATCCGCAAAAAACGGACCGAAAATTGGGATATAGAAAAATACTGACGTGTGAATGTAGCCTAAAAGAAGCTCATTTTGTTGCCGTGATCTGGGGAAGCGCTGATCAGCACTTAAAGGGAACCGGTCATATTGAACATGGTAGATACACTGCAGGCAGTATGATATAGAGCAGGAGGAGCGGAGCAGATTGATATATAGTTTGATGGGAAAAGATTCTGTAAAACTTTACATTTTATATTCCTGCTTATTCTGGGCTCTGAAGTCAGGGAGGCGGTCCTATCAGTGACTGACAGCTATCTCTATATACACAGTCAGAGGGAAGGCTGTCAATCACTGATAGGACCGCCTCCCTGACTTCAGAGCCCAGTATGAGCAGGAATATAAATGAATAAACTACAGGTTATACGGAATCTTTCCCCATAAACTATATATCAATCTGTTCAGCTCCTCCTGCTCTACAACATGTTGCCTGCAACTCAGATACCAGGTTCAACGTAACAGGTTCCCTTTAAGGGGCTGTTCAGGTTTTGGGCAATGTTTGACCTGTAGGGAAAAAAATATATATATAATTTTTTTTATTAGCAGGTGCACACAGGAAAGGCCAAAAGCTGGACAATCTCATAACTCTGGTTGTGAATCACTGAGCTAAGGTTTAGCTCATGGTCTCATTTATCAAGCAAGGATTTTGTGATCATCCACTTCTACAGCAGTCTTGGCCTCTGGGGGCCACAGAGCTCACCAGTACAATCCTCAATTCACACGAACGTGGGTATGTGCCTGCACTGCAAACGGGCACCAGCTGTGTGCACTCCGTATCACACTTCCATGGGATTTTGCGGTAGAACATATCTTGCAGATCGTGGACCCGTTCAAGTGGATGGGTCCGCAGCACAGGGCACACGAGCCCTAAGAGTATCAGACTATTACTTCTGTTTTACTATGGCTTCCTTCACTTCCATTGACCTCTCTCCGGACAGCATATTGAGTGTTCCCAGCTACTGAATGCAAACTCAGCACTTGGAACCCATTCCAGACTGGTTATCTCCTCAATTTGTCAGGGCAGGACAAGGGAACAGGGCACACCTGGCCAGAAACTTCTGTTTATGCAAGCAGTCTGCCAAGAAGTTGCCAGCTGCCTTTAATCTGGTGTAAAAGTGTCAGTTCTTTCCAAAAACCTCATTCACTGCTCGGTTTTCAAGAGGTCTACGTTATGTCCAAAACCTTGGCCACCGCTTATCCCCAGTGAAATATAGGAATTGGCTGCAAATTACAATGCAAGTTAATGATCGGTTGGGGGCTCAGCAAAAGACCCCACTAATCAAAACTTTTGCCTGTCATAGCAAAAGTTCTACCAAAAGAAACTCAGCAACACTTTAATCTAAAACATGAAGGTGCTCTGGTTTTCATCTGTCAGAGCCCACACGTTGGCCCTATCCTGACTGCTCATTAGATAAGCTGGATCTGAGAAAAGTACACACCGCAAAACTGCACTGTGTGAACACGAGTTAGAACTGCAATAGCAGGCTGTGAACCCAATCCAATGAAGTAACCGAGGACACCAGATGCTCTGCTTGTGGAGTTTCCTTATGGACACTACTCTCCGATTCTCTCATTTGTGGTACTTCCAGACATTCCCATCTCTGTTCACTACACGGTTATTTCTGCCAGCTGCCCCATACAGCCACTGCCCTCACCATTTGTGGTACTGCCACACATGCCTATAATTCACTGTCAGCCCTCCTATACAGCCACTGCTGTCACCATTTGTGGTACTGCCACACGCCTATATTTCTCTGTAAGCTGCCCCATACAGCCACTCATCACCATTTGTGGTACTCCCACACATACTATATTTCTGTCAGCCCTCCTATACAGCCACTGCCCTCACCATTTGTGGTACTGCCACACATGCCTATAATTCGCTGTCAGCCCTCCTATACAGCCACTGCTGTCACCATTTGTGGTACTGCCACACATGCCTATATTTCTCTGTCAGCCCTCCTATACAGCCACTGCTGTCACCATTTGTGGTACTGCCACACATGCCTATATTTCTCTGTCAGCCCTCCTATACAGCCACTGCTGTCACCATTTGTGGTACTGCCACACATGCCTATAATTCGCTGTCAGCCCTCCTATACAGCCACTGCTGTCACCATTTGTGGTACTGCCACACATGCCTATAATTCGCTGTCAGCCCTCCTATACAGCCACTGCCCTCACCATTTGTGGTACTGCCACACATGCCTATAATTCGCTGTCAGCCCTCCTATACAGCCACTGCTGTCACCATTTGTGGTACTGCCACACATGCCTATATTTCTCTGTCAGCCCTCCTATACAGCCACTGCCCTCACCATTTGTGGTACTGCCACACATGCCTATAATTCGCTGTCAGCCCTCCTATACAGCCACTGCTGTCACCATTTGTGGTACTGCCACACATGCCTATATTTCTCTGTCAGCCCTCCTATACAGCCACTGCCCTCACCATTTGTGGTACTGCCACACATGCCTATAATTCGCTGTCAGCCCTCCTATACAGCCACTGCTGTCACCATTTGTGGTACTGCCACACATGCCTATATTTCTCTGTCAGCCCTCCTATACAGCCACTGCCCTCACCATTTGTGGTACTGCCACACATGCCTATAATTCGCTGTCAGCCCTCCTATACAGCCACTGCTGTCACCATTTGTGGTACTGCCACACATGCCTATATTTCTCTGTCAGCCCTCCTATACAGCCACTGCCCTCACCATTTGTTGAACTGCCACACACTCCCATATTACTCTGCCACCGGTCACCTAGGGGAGCGCCATGGCCACGGTCACCCTCACCTCACGTGCTTCTTGTGTATTTCATAGCACCAGGTCCTGCAGCCAGTGCCTCCCCTCACCCCTCCCCTGTACTGAAGACTTGGCGGCTGGGACAACCATTGAATTTACTTCTACCATTCCAGCTGAGGAGACTCCCACTAATCTGCCTTTCCTCTATAAAAGTAATGACAAAATCCTACCACCTCAGCCCACTGGTGAGTCAGGAGGGGAGGAGAGAGGGGCTGCTGGGTCAGACTCAACCAAAGGAAAGAGTGTAAACAAGTGAAGTTCATTCTCCCCTCCACCCCAAACTCCAGTGACACAGCCAGCGCTCCCGCCTCCCCATTCCTCAGCTCACATTGCAGGGGGGCAGTGCGGCTCTCAGGAAGCTCCCCCAGCCCTGCTGCCACTGCAGCTATTCCAACTGGCACCGACGCCACACGGTACCGCACACGTGGACAGGGCAGCGCCGTTAGCAGCTGCTACACGGACCTTTTCTAAGGAGCATCCGCCTTACCACCGCAGGAATAAATGCCACCAAGGACAGCACCCGTCCTAAGCATGAGGCGTTGTGTGAACGGGGCCAGAGCTGCTGTGAGGAGAGCAGCACGTCCACACTGACCGGCCTACAGCCCACACAAACTTCAGCACGTACAGTACCTGCTTCGGGGCTGGTTCCCCGGTGTCTTGGGGGAGTCCTCAGCCCCCAAGCTCTTCCAGCACTTTACACTTCTTGTGCCCAACTCCAGCTAGTGCAATGTCCCTGCAGTGCCTCCCTGCCAGTCCCCACAATCCGTCCGGCGGGAGCTCGTGTGTGTATATTATCCCATGGAATCCGCGCTGCGGAATGCTCTCCTCTGGTGCTGCGCTCAGCTGACTCCCGTACTCAGGATACGAGTTGCCACCTCCCCCCGCTCAGCCCCGGGGCCTTATAAACCCTCCCCTCGGCTCACTACTAAATCGGGAGCGAGCAAGGGGGTGGGAAGTTCCGTGCACAAGACAGGGCAAGGAGGGCAGAGAGGCTGCCAGCTCCGAGGACAGGACGCCTTGTGAAGCCGGGGGTATGTTGTGTACAGGAGGGACAGAAAGTTCAGCAGACTTCCAGAAACCAGGGCAGAACAAGAACACAATGAGGCCACATCCGTATACCTTCCATGTGATGACCCCAGACGTACTTGTCGGGCCTCGTCTGCGCCACCCGTCCGTTTTGTGGTCTGGGGACGCTGGCTGGGTGCATTTGTCTACTGTCTAATACTATTTGTAGTGCGCTGTCAGCATTGTTTGCAGACCCATAGAAACGAACGGGTCCACGTGCAAGCTGGAAAAAAAGGCGGCCCAAAGATGTGGACCACAACTACAGTTCTGTGCGTGGTTTATCATATGTAATATGTAGCCATAACCTATTCTAATGTCTAAAGGGAACCTGTCATCCACTTTGTGCTGCCCATACTAACGGCAGAATAAAGTAGAGACAGGTGAGTTGATTTCAGCAGTCTGTCATTTATAGGTTAAAAGTAAGTGGTTGCCGAGAACCAACATCACAATCATTGCAGACTGGGCCTGGAAAAGAGTCCCGGCCGCCTGAGAAGAGTCATGGTTATACATGGATTCCTGCCCACCTGCTGATGACTGAATCTTCTACCTAGTTTTCTCCCTTTGTCTCTAGGACAGAACTGCCAACCATCAGCAGGTGGGCGGGAAAAACAAACAAAACGAACCAGCACCTCCATAATAAGTGAATTTGAGAACGCAGGTGCACGCTACCTTGGCTGAAACACAATTGGATTAGTAGAACTACAAGTAACAGCACACTGCTAGTCAATTGCACAAAGATATAAGCAAACACTGAATGCAAACAGATTGACGGGGAGAGCAGGAGATTAGGAATAACCAGGACTCTTCTCAGGTAGATTTGACTCTTTTCAAGGCCTGGGCTGCAATGATTATGATGCTGGTTCTCGGCAACCACTTAGGCTACTTTCACACCTGCGTTCAGTGCGGATCCGTCTTGTATCTGCACAGACGGATCCGCACCTATAATGGAAACGCTTGTATCTGTTCAGAACGGATCCGTTTACATTAGACTTTTTTTTTTTTTTTTTAAAGAATAAGTCAAAACGGATCCGTCCTGACTTACATCGAAAGTCCATGGGGGACGGATCCATTTTCAATTGCACCATATTGTGTCAGTGAAAACTGATCCGTCCCCATTGACTTGCATTGTAGGTGAGGACGGATCCGTTTAGCTCCGCATCGTCAGGCGGACACCAAAATGCTGCAAGCAGCGTTTTGGTGTCCGCCTCCAGAGCGGAACGGAGCCAAACTGATGCATTCTGAACGGATCCTTATCCATTCAGAATGCATTGGGGCTGAACTGGTTCGTTTTGGGCCGCTTGTGAGAGCCCTGAAACGGATCTCACAAACTGACCCAGAAACGCCAGTGTGAAAGTAGCCTAACTTTTAGCCCATGATTGACACATTGCTGAAATCAGCATTTCTGTCACTACTTTATGCTATCCTCAGTCAGGTCAGCATAAAGTTGATGACAGGTTACCTTTAACTCCTTAACCCTTTCCTGACCAAGGGTCATTGATGCCCTAGTGTCCAGGTCAAAATTTACAAATCTGACATGCGTCACTTTATGTGGTAATAGCTTTGGAACACTTTTACTTATCCACGCCATTCTGAGATAGTTTTCTCGTGACACATTGTACTTCATGATAGTCATATATTTGAGTCAATATATTTCACCTTCATTTATGAAAAAATCCCAAATTTACCAAAAATTTAGAAAAATTCACAATTTTCAAAATTTCAATTTCTCTGCTTCTAAAACAGAAAGTCAAACCTAATAAAATATTTATTACTTAACATTCCCCATATGTCTACTTTATGTTGGCATCATTTTGGAAATGTCATTTTATTTTTTTAGGACGTTAGAAGGCTTAGAAGTTTAGAAGCAATTCTTTATAAGGACCAGTTCAGGTCTGAAGTCACTTTGTGGGGCCTACATAGTGGATACCCCCATAAATGACCCCATTGTAGAAACTACACCCCTCAAGTTACTCAAAACTGATTTTACAAACTTTGTTAACCCTTTAGGCGTTCCACAAGAATTAAAGGAAAATGGAGATGACATTTCTAAATTTCACTTTTTTGGCAGATTTTCCATTTTATAATTTTTTTTTTCTTTAACACATTGAGGGTTAACAGCCAAACAAAACTCAATATTTATTACCCTGATTCCACGGTTTACAGAAACACCCCACATGTGGTCGTAAACTGCTGTACGGGCACACGGCAGGGCGCAGAAGGAAAGGAATGCCATACGGTTTTTGGAAGGCAGATTGTGCTGGATTGGTTTTCTGAACGCCATATGTTTTTTATTTTTCTGCCGATCGTCTTGTGCAGGGGCTCGTTTTTTGCAGAAAGTGTTGAGGTTTTTATTAGTACCAATTTTGGGTACATAGGATTTTTTGATCATTCATTATTACACTTTATGGGGCAAGGTGACCCAAAAATTGTCTGTTTTGGAACAGTTTTCATTTATTTATTTTTACAGCGTTCATCTGAGGAGTTAGGTCATGTGATAGTTTTATAGAGCAGATCGTTACGGACGTAGCAATACCTAATATGTATACTTTTTCTTATTTATTTAAGTTTTACACAATAATAGCATTTCTGAAACCAAAAAAATTGTTTTAGTGTCTATAGTCTGAGAGCCATAGCTTTTTTATTTTTTGGGCGATTGTCTTAAATAGGGTATAATTTTTTGCGGCATGAGGTGACTGATTGGTACTATTTTGGGGGTCATAAGCCTTTTTGATTGCTTGCTGTTGCACTTTTTGTGATGTAAGGTGACAAAAATAGCTTTTTTGGCACTGTTTTTCTTTTTTTTTATGGTGTTTATCAGACGGGGTCTATCATGTGATATATTTTTAGAGACGGTCGTTACGGACGCGGTGAAATATGTGTATTTTTATTTTATTTTTTCATTTTTTTTATAGGAAAAGGCAATTTCTTTTTTTAATTTACATTTTAATTTATTTTTTTATTATTTTCACTTTTTTTTTTTTTATCAAGTCCCTCTTGGATCATGAAGATCCAGTTGGGCTGATGGTTGTACTATACTTTGCAATGCTCTTGCATTGCAAAGTATAATACTATTAGATGCCCTGTAATGCCCTGTAGGTGGCAACAGCGGACGCTTTTGCAAAGCGTCCGGTTGCCATGGCAACCATCGGGTGCTGCAATCACGATGGTTGAGAGAGGGAGCTCCCTCCCTCTATTAACCCCATGGATGCCGCAACCGCGGCATCTATGGGGTTACAGGAGAGTGTCAGCATAGAGCTGACACTCTCTGCTGATGGTGGCGGCTCAGGAATGGAGCCGCCGCCATCACACACAGCAGGAGGATCGGGGGCAGCGCTGGAAAGGGGGGATCGGGGGGGGTACGGCCGCCAACATTGAGGGAGGCTGGGGCAGGAGGGGTGGGTGATAATGCATGGGGCGGGGGCGGACCGCATCAGGGCAGCTGCCTCTAGGAGATGAGCGCAGGAGCAGATGAGCTGCAGGCGGACACAAGGGGGGCTTGGAGGGGCACAGATCGGGGGGGGAAGGGGTATTACGAGAACACTATCTGATTTCAGGCTGTGAACTGCAGAGTGCAGATCAGAGCCTGAAACCGGCATTTTTTCACTGCCGCGATTCGATTGGTTAGTCTGCAGAGACTAACCAATCGGATCGATTGTCGGCAAGGGGCCACTCTGATTGGTCCTTTGCCGGCATTACTGGACTGTATGCTGTCCGTGACAGCAGCAGGACAGGGGCAGAAGCTTTAATCCAAGCGCTTTGCAGCGCTTGGATTAAAGAGCTGGTTTGACGTTTATAGACGTGATGGCTGCACGGGGCATGTGCAAATATCACGTATATAAACGGATTGCAGTCGGGAAGGGGTTAAAGCGGACCTTTCACTAGATAAAAAAATCTAAACTAACTATACAGACATGGAGAGCGGTGCCCAGGGATCCCCCTGCACTTACTGTTATCCCTGGGCGGCGCTCCGTTCGCCCGGTATAGGCTCCGGTATCTTCACATGTTAGGCTCCACCCAGTGGAACCTGCCGGCGTCTCCTTCTCCCATGCTGTAGCGCTGGCCAATCGCAGCGCTCAGCTCATAGCCTGATTTTATTTTTTTTTTTCTCTCTGGCTATGAGCTGAGCGCTGCGATTGGCCAGCGCTACAGCATGGGAGAAGGAGACGCCGGCAGGTTCCACTGGGTGGAGCCTAACATGTAAAGATACCGGAGCCTATACCGGGCGAACGGAGCGGCGCCCAGGGATAATAGTAAGTGCAGGGGGATCCCTGGGCGCCGCTCTCCATGTCTGTATAGTTAGTTTAGATTTTTTAATCTAGTGAAAGGTCCTCTTTAAGGACAAAGCCTTATTTCACCTTAAAGGGCTTCTGTCACCCCCCAAACCCCAATTTTCAGTTTTTGACTTATTATATTTGTTAATGTAAGCAGATTCCATATATGCCCCTCTTACCTCGGGCTGTGCAGTAATTACAGTAAAAAACATACTTTTATTATATGTAAATTTCTTCACTACCAGCAAGTTGGGCGGACTTGCTGGTAGCCGCCGCATCCTCTGTTTGAAAAAACGCCCCCTCCTCCACTTGATTGACAGGGCCAGCGAGCGCTCTCCTCCTCTCGCTGGCCCTGCCTGCAGCCTCAAATCCCGCGCCTGCGCCGTACCGGTCGTCATTCGGCGCAGGCGCTCTGAGAGAAGGACGGCCGCTCCTTCCTCAGTGCGCCTGCGCCGATGACGTCAGCCCTACACCCGGAAGAGAAGACCTTTTAGTGTTTCCATAGTCTGAGAGACATAATTTTTTCCTTTTTTTTGGCGATTACCTTGGGTAGGGTATGATTTTTGCGGGATGAGATGACAGTTTTATTGGCACTATTTTGGGGTGCGTGTGACTTTTTGATCGCTTGCTATTACACTTTTTGTGATGTAAGGTGACAAAAAATGGTTTATTTAGCACAGTTTTTATTTTTTACGGTGTTTATCTGAGGGGTTAGGTCATGTGATATGTTTATAGAGCCGGTCGATACGGACGCGGCGATACCTAATATGTATACAATTTTATTTTTTTCCCCTATTTTTTACCAATTTTTTTTAACTTTATTTGGGGAAAATGATGTTTTTGTTTATTTTTACTTGAAATTTTTTACTTATTTTGGGGGAAACTTGAACTTTTGGGGGTCTAATCCTTTACAATGCATTCCAATACTTCTGTATTGGAATGCATTGGCTGTATGAGTAATACTGTGTGTATTACTCATACAGCTTCCGGCCTGTGAGATCCAGGGGGCTGGATCTCACAGGCTCGTCACCGGAAGGCAGCGCGCTGCCTTCCTTAGGCATTGCGCTGCCTTCCTTAGGCATTGCGCTGCCTTCCATGCCATCAGGTCCCCCCTACAGCCTCATGGGGACCCGATGGCACCACCGCAATAGGTAAAACCGCAGGTCTGAATTGACCTGCGGTTTTTCGGCGTACAGGTGTCCTTAAGTACCAGGACATAAGGGCGTCCTGGTAGAGGTTAAAGGGTTTTTCTGAGATTTTTATATTGACGAACTATCCTCTGGATAGGTCATCAGTATCTGATCAGCGGGGGTCAAGAACCCGGGACCCCCGCCAATCAGCTGTTTTGAGAAGGCAGCTGTGCTCCTGTGAGCGCCGCAGCCTTCTCCATGCTCACAGAGCACAGTGCTGTACGTTGTGTAGCGGCTGTGCTTAGTATCACACTCAGCCCCATTGTAGTTCATTGTGCTGAGCACAATACCAAGCACAGCCGCTATACAACATACGGCACTATGCTTGGTAAGCTGAAATGCTGTGGGTCACCCTCGCCACAAGGCAGGGTCTATATGGGTGTGATGTGCCTATAAGCCAGTCACTTATAAGCACATTTACACGAGCAGATTGTCAGAAACGAGCGTTCACAGGAACGGTCGTTTCCGATAATCTACCCGATAATGTAATGGCTGGTGTAAATCCACCTTAAGACATTTTCAGTGGTTCCCCCGTATTTCATCAGTTTTTTGCGGATGCGTGCTGTGGATTCTTAGGCCAGGCCCACAATAGCCATGTGCTTTCAGTTTGTAAATAAAGTTTTGAAGACAGGTGCAGTGTGTAGTAGGCCACAGCACAGCTTTCAATATGCCCGTATGTATGTAAAAGGAGCTGATTTCTTTAATTCAAGAAAGGCCATATCTTTTGGATATCCGGTCTGATCACTACCATGACCGGATACGGAAAGACAGGTCATGGGTGGAGGTGACGCGCACCATCTTCGGCTCCAAGTGGGAAGAATGCCCAAAAAGCAAACGCGCCAACCTTTGCAGATCTTCAATGTTTGCATATAAAGCCGAATGTATAGGTGATATTTTGAAATTATTGAGCAATCAGCGGCATTCCATATTCATATGGCCACCAACATAGTGTTAATATCAGCATGTCTATATGAGTATGTTTCAGCCAGCAACTGTCATATAATGTCGTAAATGATTTCTTTATGCCACCATAGTGTGACCCATCTGTAAACTGTGTTTGCACATCATTTACAGTCTGATAGCAGCCATGTGCTTTCTATTCACTGCATGTTCTCTCATGTACTAAGTGATGGCTGCATTATTTCTGGATGCATGTTTGAGGTTATGACATGCCTCTTAGCACATTTATAGGTTCCAACTGTTCTTGTCATTATAACTAAACACTATTATTAACTAGTTATGTGCCATAATGTGGATTAAAGTTATAGTCATAAGTGTATGTGCATTTTGTGTAATTGAATAAGCGAGCAGTAAGTTAATTATGTACTGTATGTTCTTTGTATTTACAGTCAACAAAGTGAAAACAAGTTGGTAGTCCTGCCGTGACCAGTACTGTAGGGAACGAATGTTATTAAAAGGCCACAGTGCACTTAAAAAACATACTTGTACGCTGCACAGTTGCAGTTTCTTGCTCCAGTTAAGGAGGTAAGTTAAATTGTATTTTTATTATTGTACAATGCAATGTAATTGGGAACATATGTGTATATGCACATTAGGGCTGCACGATAAATCGAAAAAATAATCGAATCGCTATAATCGGCAAATGCGATATGGCGATTTGGCCGACCCGAAAATGCCGCGATTATATATGAAGGGGCCCCGCGCACATAACTGGCTTTGCGTGTAAAGTATTTTACTAGTGTGTGAAACAATCTCTCTCCTATTGATAAGATGGCCAGCCTCTGTACTCACTTTCACCATGAATGCAATGCACTGCAGCGAGCGGGCCTGCCGGCGCGTGACTTAGTAACGCTCCTGCTTCCTGAAGTGGGAGGAGCTTTACTAAGTGTCACGCGCCGGCCGGCCAGCTCGCTGCAGTGCATTCATAGTGACAGTGAGTAACAGAGGCTGGCCATGTTATCAATAGGAGAGAGATTGTTTCACACACTAGTAAAATACTTTACACACAAAGCCAGTTATGTGCGCAGTTTAGGACAGATGAGGGGACACATAGGGCCATTAGGGGGACCAGCATAAGATGCTATATGTCTTATGCTGGCCCCCCTCATGACCCTATGTGTCATAGCACACATCCCCTATAACAGCGTCCTCCACAGATCCACCCCATAACAGTGCCATCCACAGGTCCCCATAAGTGTCCTCCACAGATCCCCCCCCCCCCATAACAGCGTCCTTCACAGATCCACCCCATAACAGTGCCATCCACAGGTCCCCATAAGTGTCCTCCACAGAATCCCCCCCCCCCCATAACAGCGTCCTCCACAGATCCACCCCATAACAGTGCCATCCACAGGTCCCCATAAGTGTCCTCCACAGATCCCCCCCCCCCCCCCATAACAGCGTCCTCCACAGATCCACCCCATAACAGTGCCATCCACAGGTCCCCATAAGTGTCCTCCACAGATCCCCCCCCCCATAACAGCGTCCTCCACAGATCCACCCCATAACAGTGCCATCCACAGATCCACCCCATAACAGCGTCCTCCACAGATCCCCACATAACAGCGTCCTCCACAGATCCCCACATAACAGCGTCCTCCACAGATCCCCCACATAACAGCATCCTCCACAAATCCCCCATAACATCGCCCTCCACAAATCCCCCCCCCCATAACAGCGTCCTCCACAGATCCCCCACATAACGGCGTCCTCCACAGATCCCCCACATAACGGCGTCCTCCACAGATCCCCCACATAACGGCGTCCTCCACAGATCCCCCACATAACGGCGTCCTCCACAGATCCCCCACATAACGGCGTCCTCCACAGATCCCCCACATAACGGCGTCCTCCACAGATCCCCCACATAACGGCGTCCTCCACAGATCCCCCCCACATAACGGCGTCCTCCACAGATCCCCCCACATAACGGCGTCCTCCACAGATCCCCCCACATAACGGCGTCCTCCACAGATCCCCCCACATAACGGCGTCCTCCACAGACCCCCCCACATAACGGCGTCCTCCACAGATCCCCCCACATAACGGCGTCCTCCACAGATCCCCCCACATAACGGCGTCCTCCACAGATCCCCCCACATAACGGCGTCCTCCACAGATCCCCCCCACATAACGGCGTCCTCCACAGATCCCCCCCACATAACGGCGTCCTCCACAGATCCCCCCACATAACGGCGTCCTCCACAGATCCCCCCACATAACGGCGTCCTCCACAGATCCCCCCACATAACGGCGTCCTCCACAGATCCCCCCACATAACGGCGTCCTCCACAGATCCCCCCACATAACGGCGTCCTCCACAGATCCCCCCACATAACGGCGTCCTCCACAGATCCCCCCACATAACGGCGTCCTCCACAGATCCCCCCACATAACGGCGTCCTCCACAGATCCCCCCACATAACGGCGTCCTCCACAGATCCCCCCACATAACGGCGTCCTCCACAGATCCCCCCACATAACGGCGTCCTCCACAGATCTCCCCACATAACGGCGTCCTCCACAGATCCCCCCACATAACGGCGTCCTCCACAGATCCCCCCACATAACGGCGTCCTCCACAGATCCCCCATAACTGTCATACCCAGCCGCGTCAGCGGCTCATATGGGAAAATCCAAGCAAATAGACCTCTAGCACAATTCCCTTAAAATATCGCATCGCATATCGTTATCACAATTTTTAGGGCCCTAATCGCAATCGCACAAAATTCCTATATCGTGCAGCCCTAATGCACATAATGTAATTGCATATTTTTGTGTATTTCAACGCTCTTTAAACCTTTGTAATTCTCCTTTTAGTACTGTAGACAACCTTCATCCAGAGGGTGCCAGCTAGTCCTCCTCCAACCCAGATGAGCCAGCTGGGCCACACTCCCCAGCGGCACATTTGTGTCAGAGGGACAAGGAATCCTGAGCCAGGAGCCCCAACATCAGGAGCAAACAGAAGAGGCCGCCAATCCCGAGCCGTCCAGCCCAAAGCCACTCCAGGCTAGGCCACAGGCGAGAAGGGGTGGGAGGCAACAGCCCAGTCTGGAGATACTCATGCACATATAGACCAATATGTGCTCAAGTATCTCCAGAAAAAAATGACGAAACAAAGGAGGAGCGCCTTCTAAAAGCGTTTGCTCCCTATATTAGAAATTATTCAAATGATATTCAAATTATATTTGCTAATGTGGTTACATCGGTCATCACTATAATGGACACCAACATGGATCCTTTGGAGTTGGTGAAATGTGTGGACCAACTAAAACATCGGGCACTGGCTGGAGATATTCACCCCCAACCAGGCCCGAGTTCAGCTAGTCAAGGGCAAAGTCAGGCAGGTTTTTCGCAGCCTTTGTTAAGTCAAGAAAGGCCTTATTATGGGCGTCTAGTTGTTTTGGCCAACCAGGGGAAATGGGTGCGCCTCCAAGGCATGGACAAGGCCCTTTTACAAGGGAGCTGTTTGATTTATAATTTTATTTCATTTGTGTTTTACACTGCCTGTCCAAAAAAAATAGTCGCCATCTGGATTTAACTAAGCAAATAGTTATGAGCCTCCTATTGGATAATTACTGCATGGGCGATTATCTTTCAGCTGGCAACAAGTTATTTAACCGATTCGACACCAACAAAGAGTAACGAGAACAGAGAGACAGCAATCCCCCACCCATGGATACAACCTGAGACACAGGTACAACGAAGAAAATCACATGAGAAATCCCTCACCAGCACAAACACACAGGGAAAACCACCCACGGAACACCCACCACGGGAAACAAAAACAGTCACCAGACAGAGAGCAACACCACAGACCACGGTACCCCCACACCACAAAAAGACAAGCAGAGATGGACGAAAGAAACACACTGAGAAGATTTCGGACACACCACTAGAAGACGACATAGTGATCAATCTAAGCAAAGTGACATTAACAGATGCCCAAAAACAACTACTCAATAAAGGGTTAAAATTTTCCCCCATGGCACGACTAGACAAATTTATCAGGAAAATATGTCTAAAGAAATACTACATAAAAAACCCTATCCAAATAATCGATAAACCCTCCCCCCTCCCCAAATATCAACACACAACAAGAGATTGCTACCTTCCGCAAAGGGATAGAATTAGACCTCAGAAAACTTAAAACCAAGACAACCAGGAACAATTTATCAAAACAAGAAATAGACGCTATCACACAACTACAGAAATCAGAAAACCTCATCATAAGACCAGCAGACAAAGGAGGAGCAATTGTTATTCAAGATGACAGTGACTACAACCAAGAATGCACAAAACTATCCGACAACGACACTTATAAAATCCTAAAAAAAGACCCCACCAATGACTTCCTAGAGGGACTAACCAGACACTCTGCAAAAAAGGCCTAGAGAAAGGGATTCTAAATGAACAAGAACATGCATTCATAATGAAAACCCAACAAAGAATACCCATTTTTTACTGCCTTCCCAAGATTCATAAAAACCCCAACAACCCCCCAGGTAGACCAATCATTTCGGGCATCGGATCCATTTCCTCTAACCTATCCCAATATGTAGACAGAATTCTCCAACCAATTGTGATCCGCTCACCATCATACATCAAAGATACCACGGACATAACAAAAACATTAGAAAAGATACACTGGGAAGATCACTAGATCTAAGGCACAATGGACATCAGCTCAATATACACGATAATAGACCACAAACAAGGGATTGATGCAATGAGAGACAGACTACAACAGAGCGACAACATACACACAGAACAAGTAGAGTTCCTAACACAAAGTGTAGAATACATTCTCTCACACAACTATTTTCACCATGATTCAAATTTCTACCTACAGATTAGGGGAACAGCCATGGGCACCAGGTTCGCCCCCAGCTACGCCAAACTCTTCATGGCTCAATGGGAGGAATAGGTTATATAACAAAGGCTGGGGGTAAGCCTGGTGCTCTGGCGAAGATATATTGACGATATCATTTTCATTTGGAATAGATCAGAAGAAGAATTAAATACTTTCATACAAGAGATCAACCATAACGATCAAAACCTACATTTCACCACACACACACACATCAAACAGTACCCCACAGAAATAATCAATACTTCCCTCCAAAAAGTCAAAAAAATGGAAAGGAAATACTTCTTCACCACAAAACCGCCTAACTCAGATGTTGACGAGACACTACGAATTATCCTCCCTTTCAACAGCCATTTCAAAAACATAGAAAAAATAATCAATAAACATTGGCCCCACCTACTGGGAGATAAGATCATAGGACCAATGCTAAGCTTAAAACCCAAAATAACATACACAAAGGCCCAAAATTTAGGCCTCAAAATTGCCACTACATGTAAAAAAAACAAGAACAAAAGAATCCAACAATTGGCTAACTCTGAAAGGCTTTTTCAGATGTGGCACATGCAACAACTGCAAAACGACAAAATTCCCCCAAAAAACTACCAATGTCCAATCTACCAACAAACCATTCTATTTAGACATAAAAGACCATCTCACATGCAACTCAACTGGCGTAATATACAGTTGTGTTCAAAATTATTCAACCCCCAATGCTGTAAAGGGTTTTAGGGAATTTAGTGTACGTTTGTAATTGTGTTAAGAATGAAATCTTACAAGGACTTTGTAAAGAACCAAATGCAACTAAAATGACATCAATTGTTTTTGTAATACAGTATTAAATGTTTTTTTTGTGATTTCTTCATTGACACAATTATTCAACCCCTTAAACACTACCACTCTTAAGAACAGAGGTTCATTCAAGTGTTTTCGATCAGGTATTGAAAACACCTGTGGATGTCAAGGAACAGCAATCAAGCATAATAAGCACCAATTAGGCAGATTTAAAAGGACTGTGATACTCGGCTTCTTCTAGACATTTACTGGTGTGTTTACAAACATGGTGAAGGCAAGAGAATGGTCCAGGAAGACGAGAGAAGAGGTGATTTCTCTTCACAGGAAGGGCAATGGCTATAAGAAGATTGCAAAGATGTTAAACATACCAAGAGACACCATAGGAAGCATCATTCGCAAATTCAAGGCAAAGGGCACTGTTGAAACGCTACCTGGTCGTGGCAGAAAGAAGATGCTGACTGACTGCTGTGCGCTACCTGAAGCGCAAAGTGGAGAAAAGTCCCCGTGTGACTGCTGAGGAACTGAAAAAAAGATTTGGCAGATGTGGGTACTGAAGTTTCAGCTCAGACAATAAGGCGCACACTGCGTAATGAAGGCCTCCATGCCAGAACTCCCAGGCGCACCCCCTTGCTGTCTCCAAAGAATAAGAGTTGACTGCAGTATGCCAAAAGTCATGTGGACAAACCACAAAAGTTTTGGGATAGTGTTCTGTGGACTGATGAAACAAAATTAGAACTGTTTGGGCCCATGGATGAACGCTATGTTTGGAGGAGGAAGAACAAGGCCTATGAAGAAAAGAACACCTTGCCTACTGTGAAGCATGGCGGGGGGTCAATCATGCTTTGGGGCTGTTTTGCTTCTACAGGTACAGGGAAGCTTCAGCGTGTACAAGGTACCATGAATTCTCTTCAGTACCAGGAGATATTGGATGAAAATGTGATGCAGTCCGTCACAAACCTGAGGTTTGGGAGACGTTGGACCTTTCAACAGGACAATGATCCCAAGCATACCTCCAAGTCCACTAGAGCATGGTTGCAGATTAAAGGCTGGAACATTTTGAAGTGGCCATCGCAGTCACCAGACTTAAATACGATTGAGAACCTCTGGTGGGACTTAAAGAAAGCAGTTGCAGCGCGCAAGCCTAAGAATGTGACTGAACTGGAGGCTTTTGCCCATGAAGAATGGGCGAAGATACCCGTAGATCGCTGCAAGACACTTGTGTCAAGCTATGCTTCACGTTTAAAAGCTGTTATAACTGGAAAAGGATGTTGTACTAAGATTGAATGTCACTTGGGGGTTGAATAAAACTGATAATGATGTGAGCACAGAAAAGACATTTGTGGTTATTTCATTATAAATGTTATGTTATGTTATATTTGTCTGACTTACAAGTGCCTCTTTGATTTAATTGTAAACAAGATGACTGAAATGATCAAAATCAATGTCAAACTGGCCAAAACACTCAATTTCAGTGGGGGTTGAATAATTTTGAACACAACTGTACATGTTACAATGCCCATGTAATAAACAATATATCGGCCGCACCAAATGCACTCTCAAAAAAAAATATCTGAGCACATTAACAATATTAAAAAAGGCTTTGACCAACATTCTCTTTCCAAACATTACAAAGACACCCATTAGGGCTTGTTCACATCAGCGTTCAGTCCTCCGTTCGGCTTTCCGTTTTGACTTGCGTCCGTTTCAAAATTGAAACGGATTCATTCATAACGGAACGGACATATTTTGCTAAGTTTTTAAACGGATACCATCTAACGGATACGTTAATAAACGGATTAAAATTGTCAGTTAAATGTCTGTTCAATCCGTTTAGTTACTCAGGTAACGGATCAGTTTTTTTTTTTTCAGTTGTCCCTCCCCTATCTGCATGCTATATAAAAATGGTGCTATATTGTGACATCCAATTGTTGGAAGAGGAACAATGCTGCCCGCTCATGTCCTTTTTTTTCTGTGGACTATATGATATGGAAACTTCGAAAGATGCGAATGTCATCCATGAAAAGGAGACGGCGATATTGGGTGCATCCCATTACATCATGCCGAATGACAACAGGTGTTTATTCGACCCTTTATCAAGGACTCAGAAAACACCCTGTAAAATTTGCAGAATATCTCCATGTAAGTGTCGCAAGCTTTGATGACCTTTCCCAACGTTTACATCGCCGATTGAGACGGAAGGATACGAAATTTCGTCGAAGTGTAACTCCAGAAGAACGACTCATGGTCACTCTGCGGTATGTATGGTACAACTTTCCATTATTGCTTCTACTGTGTTTCAGAGCCTTTTTGTTTTGATTTATTATTGTGAGTATATGATTAATCTCAAGAGACAACTTTTTATATATAGTAGTTACTTAAAATATGTAAATGCATCCAAATTTTATACCATTTTCCGTTCAACCGCTAGGTAATGTTGATCTGTTTGCTGTGAAGGATCTTGAATTAATGCTTGTGGGACAATCCGAAAAGTTGTTTTGCTGCAGTTTTTTTCTTGCGAATAGTATTTGTGTAACAATTATGTTAATTTATTTTTTTGTAGGTTTCTGGCTAGTGGTGAAAGTTTTTCCAGTCTTCATTTTCAATTTCGACTAGGAAAATCTACAATATCTTACATTGTTAAAGATACCTGCCGGGCAATTTGGAATCTTCTGCGTGAAGAATTTCTTCCCCATCCTACTTGCCAACAGTGGATCAGCATAGCCGACAAGTTTTATGAGGTGACAGTTTCCCAATTGTATTGGTGCAGTGGATGGGAAGCATGTGAGGGTCTTGAAGCCCCCACGTAGTGGATCCTCGTTTTTTAACTATAAAAAGTATTTTTCTGTGATCCTAATGGCAATTGTTGATGCAAATTACAAATTTGTGGCTGTTGATATTGGAGCTTTTGGACGAACAAATGACTCACGTGTTTTTAAAAATTCTAATATGGGAAGAAGGCTGTACTCCGGAAACTTTGGTATACCAGAGCCCAGGCCTTTACTAGGTACTACAAACCCTGCTCTTCCATTTGTTCTAGTCTGAGATTAAAGCTTTCCAAATGTGTGGAAATTTACTGAAGCCATATACCAGCCGTGGTCTAGACTATCGCAAAAGAGTGTTCAATTACAGACTGACTCGCGCAAGAAGAATGGTCGAGTGTGCTTTTGGCATATTGACTGCAAAATGGCGAATATTCACTCGTGCAATACAATTAAACAGATACTGTGGATGATGTCATAAAGCATGTGTTGTGTTGCACAATTATGTACTGACCAAAGAGCCTTTGCCTACGGAGCCACTGTCATTAAATCCACCAGGAGATCACATAGAAACTGGCCCAAGATCAACAGTTGCTGTGAGTCGCATGCGCGATCAATTTGCAGAATATTTAATTTCTTCAGCTAGATCTGTGCTTTGGCAGGATGAACATATTTGAACTTATATATTCCTGCGATGTTCTTCCAAAAAAAAAAATATTCTCTATTGTTTGTTACTGTTTGTTTATTAAATATGTACAGTTGAAAGTTGTAATTTGTTATGTACATAATAGTTTATTTTATTGTTTGTTCTAATATATTGTTGTTTATTGTTGAGTCAACCATGATGCATCGGTCTACCTACATTTATTGCCTTTTAATTCAGCAAAAGGTAAGCTATGCCTCTCCAACCATCTCCATATCCCTCTTTTGTCGTTTTGAGTCTTGACTGTATTAAAACCACTGACAAAGTATATTTGAAATAATAAAAGTATTTATTTAGATAAAGACTTTTTTTAAAATATTTTTATATTTTAATAATCATTTGCATAAGTTCACAAATAAACTTCCATAAAAGCACGTAGCTCAACACAATGGAAATAGAATTCACATTAGAAAAGGATAAGATAAGCTCTACCGTACATGTAGGAATAACAAAATGTCCATTGTGAAAAGGTGGTTCTATCTGTGACTGTGATCCTCCTTTTTACATGATGCAAGTGTACACCATTTTCACGATTGCACATGCTATGTGATAGCATCATCATACCAAGTTCAGAATCATCACACTACAGTATGCAGCGCGAGACATGTCTTCCTTGAGCGGGCCAAAAGCTATATGGCGACATGGAACATGCAAATGGAGGTGCACATTATCAGTTATTTCAATGCTGCTATGCATGTCTTACCAAACACAGGGCTACTGTGCATCATCAATATGATGTAAAAAGTGCTAGACTACAGCCATGTGGGTGGCACAACATGCAAAGAATCTGTGTAATCACTGATGGTGTGTCCTCCAGTACCCCTTTAAATTACATTAGCAGGTACAATTTTTTTTTTTTTACAAACCCCATGTCTCTGTGTGTTCAGTCTTGTGCATGAGACATTATATCAAAGAAAATAGTAATGGCATATGCCATTTCTATTCTTGTATTTGCATAGTTTTCAAGAAAGTGTACAATGGAGGATCACGATAGCGAGACAATAGCAATGGAACAACAGGTGGAAGACTGAAAAAGTCATCAGCTTTGTGCAGACCACGCAAGGTGCTGAATAAGTGACAGTATATGGATTTGTGTACTGTGTCACTCACTCACAAGTGGTAAACAAGAACTATCATCATAATCATTGCAGTCTATTACCGTAAAAGAGTTGAACCAACCGGAGTCTAGTCATGGTAGCTAATCTCTGTGTGTCTCTGACCCATGTGCTGATGAATGGCATTTTTCTCCTTAATATAAGGAAAAAAGACTAGCTGGAAAACTGTCGGTCATCAGCACCTTGGCCTGGAGATAAAGTAATCATGAATAATCAGGCCAATTACTCTTTTCAGGGTCCAATCTGCTATGATTATCATGTTAGTTCTTGAAAATCTAAATGTCCGAACGAGGAAATCAAACCACCTGCCTATATTTAGCAGCTTGTATGGGCTTCTGAAAGCTGATAAGTGCACAATAATTACACACATATCTGAAACATCCTTAAAATTGATCTAATAATATAAAAGTATAAAACAGAAAATTTTTCAAGTTCGACATCATTAAAGTGCAAAAATTGACAGTGGTCAATATAAACCTTGTGAGGTACTCATTTATAAACTTCAAGAAAACATAATATATATTTTGTTAACTAGGGTGGTGGTTGAGTGAATGGAGCCTTTCCTGGGGCTGCAGTTGGGGACCTATCATCTTCTGCACTTTGGTCTAGGAGTGATTGCATGAACGAATGTTGCGGTCTGACATATTCACCCTGTTGTTGATGTTGTGGAGTATGAAGGGAATATGAATCAGTACCAGATTGGTATGGAACAGATTTGTTTGAGAAAGGGGTATTAAAAGTGGTGGGAGTGGGAAAAACGGAGGTGGAAACACCTTCGTTTATGGAGATTTTATTTGGAGGTGACCTAGAAATCACATCTGGACTTGGTGTCTGTAGACGTGTTTGGGAACTTCCAGTGCTTTTGGATTGGAAAGGTGTTTGTGCAGAGACATAGGAAGGTAGCTGTGATTGAGATTGGCTTAAAGTCTCTTGAAAGGTTGATGCAGGTTGATATCTGAGGGATGTGCTATGGCTCTGAGAAGGCGGAAATGTGTGAGACGTTGGGTATTGGTGGGACGTAGGTTGTCTTTGGGACGGTGGATGGCTTTGGGATGGAATAAAGTTGTGGGATGTTGATGGAAAGTTCTGTAAAGCTGGAAAGTTTTGTGCAGTGCCTACGTTTTGGGCCTGTGGGAAGTTGTGGTACGGAGGTAAAGTGTTGGATGGGGGAAAGTTTTGGGAGTGGCTAAAGTTTTGTGAATGGGGAAAGTTTTGTGACTGGGGAGCGATATGTGGCTCAGAGTATGAGTGAGCAGGTGGAGAAGTCATGGATGTTGGGTAGGAGGTGGCTGGGGGATACGACTGGGCCAGAGGAACAAATTGAGAGGGTGGTGGGTGTTTAATATTCCAAACAGTTTTGATCAATGTCACTCGACAATCACAATTCAGCTCAGGAGTCATGTTGTCCATCCAATGACTTAACGTTAAGAGAAACTGCTGATTTTGGTTAAGGGGTTCTGGACGACAAACTACCTCTACATGATTGATCATGGAAGTTAACTCTGTCTTATACCGAGTTTTCTCCTCCTCTATTTTTAATAAACAATCTCGGAAGATCAGTGCAAGATCCTCAAAGACTCTATGTGGTCTTCAAAGTGGCCTCGGCCTACTTAACTCTGTCAAAGGCAGAAGAAATGAACTGTCAAGTATCTTCAATCTGAGCACATGTCTCAGATTGGCGGCCGCGCGACTCCAGAGCAGAATCCTGTGACTAAGATGGTAACAAAGTTTGATCAGTAGATCGTCCAGACAATTGTTCGGTTGTTCAAGAGGTTCTGCTTCAGGAGGGAGTGTGCTTGAATGAGTCCTAAAATAGATAGGGAAATAAAAGGTATAATTTCTATATTCATAATTATTATTTTTTGCTTCTCTTTAGGATATTTAACTCACGTGCGCTGCTGAAAACAACGTTGAAGAAATTGAAGATGTGGACCCGAACCACTTGGCGCGGTTCGCTCATGATTGAGGTCACGCATAAACCTATCGCGTATTGACCTCCAGCGTGTTGATATGATTTCAGCTAGAAAATAAAGAACAATTATAATAACCGTATATACTGCTATATATATTCTTTTCTGTTGACATCGGATTGCATAAAAAACTGTTGCCCCAGGCAGTCCAACATTCTGCATTGTATTTAACTGTTATTTTGCCCGGTATCTGAATTTGCTGTATCAGTTGTTGAAACCAAGTTTTCCGAACAAAACTTATGCTCACTTCACTATTCTTCCAACTAGAAACATCACTATTAAATCTTCTAAAACCAAATGATTTAACAAAAGGAATGAAATTAATGTACCACAATTATTTTGAGCCTGACGGCTCAAATCGTTCCATGTGGGAACCACATTGGCATAGACCTCTTGCTATTGTCGACGAGTCGTGTTGTGGTCCGAGTGTTTGGGGTCTGTTTGGTCCCGTAGAGCTGGCCTTGCTTCTACTAGCTGTATTAGCAGCTCACAGTTTATGATAGGCAATTTCTCCCAATCTACCTCGTCCAATTCTTGCTGTCTACCCTATTTAGTTTAAAACAAATGTTATCATTACCTTAAAAAGCTACCTGCAATTCCAACTGCACTTAAGTGTTTTTGTTAAAACTTGTATAGCGAATATGTTGCATGTGCCACCACTGCCCACTGCATCTTTGGTTTTAATAAAAAAATATTAAAAATTTTTTGGTTTCCTTGTATTTGGTCTTTGGGTGTGAACGGCTATAAAGATATAGACTTGGCGAGCGGGTCATTGCTTTTAATTTAATAAGAGAGTAGCCCCTGTTCATGGTATGTCCATTATGGGATAAGCAACACTTAAATTTTTGTTTGGGTAAAACAAATGTCTCCAATCCTCACGGTCATTTGTTCTAATAATAAAAAAAAATTGTAGTATGATGGCCACGTTATCTTATAGGTGATATAAGATACTGTATACTGGGGGCAGTGTGGACAGCTCACATCACAGCACATGTGCCTACTCACACGGCCTACACGTCCACGACGACTGCCACGACCACCACGCCTGGAAGTTCTTATTTGAACAGGTGATGGATTTTCACTTTCCTTGTTTGTGTCCTAATAAATAATATAGTTATCACAAAAGACAATTGATTACTTTAGAGAACCTAAGTATAGATACTCACATCGTCGTCGTTATGACGTCTACTTCGCGGATTTTCAATGGAATGTGTACCCTCCTGTGTCTGAAAAACAAACACAGTTTTGCATTAATTGAAAATTGCCGTCTGCCTGCCCTGCAGCAACCAAAATGCCATATACACTCTTTCAAATCTTGTTGCCAATACATTGGCCTATCTATCCTTTTGCGGTGTTGGCAAATCATGTACCTTTCGAGTTTATATCCATTGTACCAATTATGGATGTGTAGAAACCCAAAAATCTAAATATAACATTCCACACTTACTGACTCCATTGGTTCAGGAGAAAAACGCAATTCCTCGCCAGCAGAGGATTCAGTGTCGGAGTGTCCCTGAAATATATAAATATGTATTGTGGTTCAAACATATTTATTATTTGGATCATTAATAATTTATTTTTATTTAAAGATTTTTACCTGCATGTGAAAGGATGGAGTACTTCGACTGCCAACTGAAGGAGAAGGCGAAGACATCTGAAAACGTTACAGAACCATTATAGACGAGAGCTTATAGACATATTTCAACATACACATTGGCACAAGATGCAACAAGGGTTAAAACAGGGATTAGTCAAAACACAAAATTGCTCCTCTGGTCCTTAAAATTATATAAACCCCCTATTGCAATTCGACTTTTGCCAACATCAACAGACCAGACTACATTGTGAATGACCCACACAAAATCAGACGGCAGATTAGATCCTCATGACTCTCATCCGTCCCACGGTAGCCTTATAGCATCCCCCAGTTGCCTTATAGCATTCCCCAGTAGCCTAGTAGCACCCCCGCAGTAGCCGAATAGCATCCCCCAGTAGCCTAGTAGCACCCCCGCAGTAGCCAAATGGCATCCCCCAGTTGCGTAATAGCATCCTCCAATAGCCTTCCACAGTAGCATAATAGCATTACCCAGTAGCGTTATAGCATCCCCCAGTAGCCTTATAGCATCCACAGTTTCAAAATATTTGCCCCCAGTAGCGTAATAGCATCTCACAAAAGACTAATAACATGCCCCATGTGCCTAATAGCATCCACAGTTTCAAGATATTAGCCCACAGTAGCCAAATAGCATGCCCCAGTAGATGATCGAAGTAAATACTTTTCAATTGCATCAATTCATACCCTTTTCTTGAGACTTTCTCCAACTTGAACATAAGCCTTCAGAAATGGTGAGGAGTAGCGCTCACGTGACTGTCACATGACACTCCCTTGTTTTCCTGTCTTCGTTTGTAAGTTCCTGTTTGTTCTGCGCATGTTCAGAAACAAAAAAAACGTACTATAGGAACGTTATGTCCGCGAAAGAAAAATTTAACAATCCGTTTCTCATTTACTACAATGAACGTGAATGGACGCTCCTTCAAGAATCCGTTTTTCTGAACGTAGAAAAAAATCCTGCAAGCAGGATTTTGTTTTCCGTCTGAAAAAACGTATTCCGAACGTATTAGCAACTAACTGAGTCAAACGTATGCATACATACGTCAATTAATTTCTATGGGAGGTTGAACGGATACGATTTTTTTTTTCTACTTCCGGACGAACTACAGGAACGGAGAGCTTGAACACAGATGTGAACATAGCCTAACCAAGACCCCTCATCACTCAAATTCAGAGCCATAGAGAAAGTCAAGAAACCCTGGAGAGGAGGGAACCACATAGCAGCAATGTCCAGACTAGAATCCAGAAGAATTTACGAATTCGACACCCTAATCCCCAAGGGACTTAACGCAGATAGAAAATTTTGGGTTCCTATAACCCCCCCCCCCCTATATTGACGAGAAAGACCCAGGGTAAGGTGTCTCCCCTCGACGGGACATGGAGTGTCCAGCTGCTTACCAGCATCTCCATGTCTCCCCGTAGCTAGACACCCACTTCTTTTCTACACCTCTATTCTACACTTTTTTTTTTTTTCTACACTCCTTTCCCAGTGACTACAGACAAAAATGGTCAAAATTGCCAATAACGAACAGCCTCACGGTCAACAACAGACTTAACACATCACCCTAAAATTAAGCAATAACGTTTAAATGATTCACTTACACTGACATAAACACTAAACGCACCAATAACACAGTGAAACTGCAACCAAAGCACCACCACGTTTTTTCACAGACACAACCCACTGTAACAGATCACCAATTAGATATAACCCTCAAGCAGGCACAGAAAAACGAAAAACAAGAAAAAACAAAAGAAAAATAACATACAAAAAGACATAAATAATCCCATAGAATAGCATATAGTCTCACCTCCATCAAAGACGAACACACAAAATTGAACAATGTCCTAATGATTCACCAAAATAGACAGAAGTGAACTACAAAACCTCTCCAAGGTAAACTCTACACCAAGGCATTTACACTAAAGACACAATACATATAATTGATACACCATACATCCATTTATTATGGTCTCATAAAGAATTTATTTCTCTCCATCCCTACCCAATATTACCTATTCAATATGGGAATCCGGCCCACATTTTTTAGCCAACCCAAATTAACAACATGGCCACACCCCCAGGGTGGATATAAAAAGACGCATACATCAGGGATAATGCTAAGCCACTGAGGAAGAAGCAGCTAGCTTCGAAACGCGTCTGGTCTAAAGCATTATCCCTACGATAAACCGCAACATACCACATGGATTAGAGGAGAAGCGGTATCCATTAATAGCGCGCTAAGAAGATTCAAACTTCGGCCACGTGACCCGCTGGCAGACACGTGATCCACCACCCGGAAGCAAGCCACAGCTCACAGTACTCTCCGCAGGCCGGGACAAACAACACCGCCCCAGCACGTTAAACCACAGGGGGAGAAAGAGATGTCGAGGAGACGGCAAACCGACCAGGTGAAAAACTTCCTTTACACACTTTAAGGCTCCCCGAAAAACAAAGTGGATCACAGGGGACATACCTAGGTTAAACACCTAGAGAACGGTACCCACCCCACTTCTCATAGCTGGCACTTTGTTAGTATATATGAACTATATCTACAAGACTATATATAATCGGACTTTCTACAATTTTTGACCACTTTTTATTATCATCTTTTTTTTCATTTTAGCATTTTTATCTATTCTTCCATTTTTTTATTTTTAACCCAACCTTATTCTTTTACTTTTTAACCTATTTTTAGAAATCATGTGAATTGGATGTTCTAATAAATAAATATATTTTTATACAATATACTGTCTCAACGCACACTGTATCTAAACATCACATTGACCTATAGAAACACCCCTTTGCAGCTTCAGGTGATAGAGTGCCTGTTCCACTCTATATACTTACCTGATAAGTTATTTAACCCCAACTGGTGCAATAAGTTGCTTCTCATTTCTCAAACAACTATGTCAAAGACACATCTCGTGGTTGTGGAAAAGATGTTAGTCTGTTTGAGAAGGGTGAAATCATTGGCATTCATCAAGCAGAGAAAACATCTAAGAAGATTGCAGAAACTACTAAAATTGGGTTAAGAACTGTCCAACGCATTAATAAAAACTGGAAGGATAGTGGGGACCCATCGTATTCGAGGAAGAAATGTGGCGGGGAAAAAATCCTGAATGATCGTGAGCAGCAATCACTTAAACATTTAGTGAAATCAAATCGAAGAAAAACAACAGTAGAACTCAGGGCTATGTTTTATAGTGAAAGTAAGAGCATTTCCACACGCACAATGCGAAGGGAACTCAAGGGATTGGGACTGAACAGCTGTGTAGCCATAATAAAACCACTAATCGGTGAGGCAAACCATAAAAAAAGGCTTCAATTTGCTAGGGAGCATAAAGATTGGACTCTGGAGCAATGGAAGAAGGTCATGAGGTCTGACGAGTCCAGATTTACCCTGTTCCAGAGTGATGGGCGCATCAGGGTAAGAAGAGAGGCAGATGAAGTGAGGCACCCATCATGCCTAGTGCCTACTGTACAAGCCTGTGGGGGCAATGCTATGATCTGGGGTTGCTGCAGTTGGTCAGGTCTAGGTTCAGCAACAGTATGTGCTCCAAGAATGAGGACTACCTGAACATACTGAATGACCAGGTTATTCCATCAATGGATTTTTGTCTTCCCTGATGGCATGGGCATATTTCAAGATGACAATGCCAGGATTCATCGGGCTCAAATTGTGAAAGAGTGGTTCAGGGAGCATGAGACATCATTTTCACACATGGATTGGCCACCACAGAGTCCAGACCTTAACCCCATTGAGAATCTTTGAGATGTGCTGGAGAAGGCTTTGCGCAGCAGTCAGACTCTACCATCATCAGTGCAAGATTTGGTGAAAAATTAATGCAACACTGCATGGAAATAAATCTTGTGACATTGCGGAAGCTTATCGAAACAATGCCACAGCGAATGCGTGCCGTAATCAAAGCTAAAGGCGGTCCAACAAAATATTTTTGGTGGTGACTTTTTGTTTTGGACGGGCAGTGTATATTGTAATATATTTGTCTGTTGAAAAGGCTGGAGTAAAAGCCATAATTATTTTTATTATATTATAAACGCTGTTCTTTAGGATACTTTCACACTTGCGGCAGAGAATTCCGGCAGGCAGTGCCATCTGTCAAAACGTATGCAAACTGATGGCATTTTTCAGAAGGATCAGGATATTTTTTTCCACATTTTTTGCGGTCTGAGCATGCGCATCCATTTTGCCAGAACACTCGGGACGGATCCGGTATTAATGCATTTCAATGGAAAAAAAAGCTGGATCCGGCATTCCTGGAAGTGTTCCCGAATTTTGGACAGAGATAAAACCGCAGCAAGCTGCAATATTATCTCCGTCCTGAAAAGTCAAAAAGACTGAACTGAAGACATCATGATGCATCCTGAGCGGATTGCTCTCCATGCAGAATGCATTAGGATAAAACTGATCAGTTCTTTTCCTGTATTGAGCCCCTAGGACGGAACTCAATGCCGGAAAAGAATAACGCTAGTGTGAAAGTACCCTTAGACTAAATCCTTTATTGCCTACTGTATTTATTCAACATAAGTATTTTAATTACACTAGAACATAAACACATAATTTTTATTAGCACATACACTTGTACATTTAAACATTATAATATTTTGAGCTATTTCCAGGATTTCAAGGACATCCATGGTTTGCTACGTACACTTCTCATCCTGACAATAGGACCTGAAAAAGAACAAAAATGACAAATTAGTAATACATAAGCACACTTTTCTAAATAAAGGGGCTGGATAACGTATACAATTTAAAATTCCTACACGATAAAGTTAATACAAGCAGATTACTAAGAGACTATGTTAGTAGCTCTATTGCTTCCTATGCTATATGGTTATTATAAACCATTATACATTGCTCATTTCCAAGGTATAAACAACACCCTGCTATCCATCAGTGATGGTAGTGACTTAACACTAGATGATAAAGCGCAGGCGTCTTTAGTGGCCTGGACCATGGGAGCGCACATGAGTCATCGTTCTTTCCTCTAGTGTTCAAGCACTACCACCACTGATGGATTGGTGGCTGGTCGTTACTAATGGAAACAAGCATATAATATGTAGAAAATAAGGCTGCCATCAAAGGAAACAATATGGTTAATAACAATATAATAGTAACTGGCTTGTGTGACATTGATGGTATAAAACTATATTATTTGCAGAAGTCAAACAACCCCTTTAATTTAAACATTTAATGGGCTTCTGTCACCCCCCAAAAGTCATTTTTCATTTTTGGGCTAATTAAAATCCTTATATTATCCAATATATAGTGCTCTTACCTTTTTCTGTGGCTTAGTTTCTAAAAACCGCACTTTTATAATATGTTAATTACCTCGCTACCAGCAAGTAGGGCGGTTGCTTGCTGGTAGCCGCCGCATCCTCCTTCCAAAAAAACGCCCCCTCCTCCTGTTGATTGACAGGGCCGGCGAGCGCTCTCCTCCTCCGGCTGTCCCTGTCTGCGTTCCAAATATCGCGCCTGCGCCGTAACGGTCTTCAGTCGGCGCAGGCGCACTGAGAGGAGGACGCTCACTCGGCTGCTCCTTCCTCAGTGCGCCTGCGCCGGGTGTAGATGTGATGTCATCGGCGCAGGCGCACTGAGGAAGGAGCGGCCGACACTAATTACACTATAGGTAATTAACATATTATAAAAGTGCGGTTTTTAAAGAAACTAAGCCACAGAAAAAGGTAAGAGCACTATATATTGAATAGTCGCACTATAAGGATTTTAATTAGCCGAAAAATGACTTTTGGGGGGTGACAGAAGCCCTTTCATGAGTTGTTAGAGGGTATATACACTGCTCAAAAAAATAAAGGGAACACAAAAATAACACATCCTAGATCTGAATTAATAAAATATTCTTCTGAAATACTTTGTTATTTACATAGTTGAATGTGCTGACAACAAAATCACACAAAAATAAAAAAATGGAAATCAAATTTTTCAACCCATGGAGGTCTGGATTTGGAGTCACACTCAAAATTAAAGTGGAAAAACACACTACAGGCTGATCCAACTTTAATGTAATGTCCTTAAAACAAGTCAAAATGAGGCTCAGTAGTGTGTGTGGCCTCCACGTGCCTGTATGACCTCCCTACAACGCCTGTGCATGCTCCTGATGAGGTGGCAGACGGTCTCCTGAGGGATCTCCTCCCAGACCTGGACTAAAGCATCTGCCAACTCCTGGACAGTCTGTGGTGCAACGTGACGTTGGTGGATGGAGCGAGACATGATGTCCCAGATGTGCTCAATTGGATTCAGGTCTGGGGAACGGGCGGGCCAGTCCATAGCATCAATGCCTTCGTCTTGCAGGAACTGCTGACACACTCCAGCCACATGAGGTCTAGCATTGTCTTGCATTAGGAGGAACCCAGGGCCAACCGCACCAGCATATGGTCTCACAAGGGGTCTGAGGATCTCATCTCGGTACCTAATGGCAGTCAGGCTACCTCTGGCGAGCACATGGAGGGCTGTGCGGCCCTCCAAAGAAATCCCACCCCACACCATTACTGACCCAATGCCAAACCGGTCATGCTGGAGAATGTTGCAGGCAGCAGAACGTTCTCCACGGCGTCTCCAGACTCTGTCACGTCTGTCACATGTGCTCAATGTGAACCTGCTGTCATCTGTGAAGAGCACAGGGCGCCAGTGGCGAATTTGCCAATCTTGGTGTTCTCTGGCAAATGCCAAACGTCCTGCACGGTGTTGGGCTGTAAGCACAACCCCCACCTGTGGACGTTGGGCCCTCATATCACCCTCATGGAGTCTGTTTCTGACCGTTTGAGCAGACACATGCACATTTGTGGCCTGCTGGTGGTCATTTTGCAGGGCTCTGGCAGTGCTCCTCCTGTTCCTCCTTGCACAAAGGCGGAGGTAGCGGTCCTGCTGCTGGGTTGTTGCCCTCCTACGGCCTCCTCCATGTCTCCTGATGTACTAGCCTGTCTCCTGGTAGCGCCTCCATGCTCTGGACACTACGCTGACAGACACAGCAAACCTTCTTGCCACAGCTCGCATTGATGTGCCATCCTGGATAAGCTGCACTACCTGAGCCACTTGTGTGGGTTGTAGACTCCGTCTCATGCTACCACTAGAGTGAAAGCACCGCCAGCATTCAAAAGTGACCAAAACATCAGCCAGGAAGCATAGGACCTGAGAAGTGGTCTGTGGTCACCACCTGCAGAACCACTCCTTTATTGGGGGTGTCTTGCTAATTGCCTATAATTTCCACCTGTTGTCTATCCCATTTGCACAGCAGCATGTGAAATTGATTGTCACTCAGTGTTGCTTCCTAAGTGGACAGTTTGTTTTCACAGAAGTGTGATTGACTTGGAGTTACATTGTGTTGTTTAAGTGTTCCCTCTATTTTTTTGAGCAGTGTATATTCAAATATATGGTCACTTTATTGTCAAATGTTCTTATGGCCAATATACTGGCATACGAGATGAAATTATTACATTGACCATGTTATTTGCCCACGTCAAGGGTCCTCATTGTCTTGCGAGTCCCTACACTATCTAGCAAATAAAAATAAAAAAAAAAGGACCTGACTAAAAATTAAATAATACTAAGATGCCCAGAGTCCAGCATTCATTAATGTCTGCCACAAACTGCATCCATTTGCCATGGCAATGCCCCCTCAGGACTGGAGAAATAGTTGGCATACATTTCCTGAACAGTCATTCTAGCTGTTCCAGGTCATCTATGTCGGCTAAGATCATATCCAACAGATGTAGCTGTCAGATTGTGGTCCACTCCAGGATCTGAAGGAACATCATGAATCTTGATGAAGTTGTGCAGGATCACACATGCTTGAATAACCAGGGTGGCATTGTCCGGTGACAGGAATACTCTCCATTTATTAATAAATATTCCAAACGCATACTCAACATACTGACGGGCTCTTGTCCGCCGATAGTTGAATATACGTCTGCTGTCATCCATATCGCGTCTGGGCAAGGGTCACATGACATGGGGTGTCAAAGCAAACCCTTCATCAGCCACTATTACAAACTGAGCCGGTGGTCCTGCAGATCCTGGCAGCCGTCTGGGCTCTGGGAGGGCAAGTTGGTTGGCTTGACGCCGATCACCAATTCTAGAAGCCCTGAAAATGCGGGCATCTGCGGTGCTCCCATAAGCCCCGATATCTACAATAATAAACTTGTAGGTACTGTCAGCCCAAGCTAAAAGCACTACAGAAAAATATTGTTTATAATTGTAGAACCACGACCCTGAGTGAGACGGCTTCTTCACACAAATGTGTTTGCCATCCATTGCCCCAATGCAGTTTGGGAACTGCACATCACGTTCAAAGCCTTTAGCGATTCTCAGGCAATCATCTACCTTGGGCTCTGGCATCACCGTGTCCTGGAGTTGCTGCCAAATGACTTGACACAATTGACAAACAATCCGAGAAATGGTTGAGACGCCCAGCAGGAACTCAAAATGCAGTGAAGCTAATGAATTGCTGGTTGCCAGGAATCTAAAAGTGTAAAAATAAAAATTATATTATAATTACATTTGACTATATCATTGCCATCAGGAAATACACTGCTCAAAAAAATAAAGGGAACACTTAAACAACACAATGTAACTCCAAGTCAATCACACTTCTGTGAAATCAAACTGTCCACTTAGGAAGCAACACTGAGTGACAATCAATTTCACATGCTGTTGTGCAAATGGGATAGACAACAGGTGGAAATTATAGGCAATTAGCAAGACACCCCCAATAAAGGAGTGGTTCTGCAGGTGGTGACCACAGACCACTTCTCAGGTCCTATGCTTCCTGGCTGATGTTTTGGTACCTTTTGAATGCTGGCGGTGCTTTCACTCTAGTGGTAGCATGAGACGGAGTCTACAACCCACACAAGTGGCTCAGGTAGTGCAGCTTATCCAGGATGGCACATTAATGTGAGCTGTGGCAAGAAGGTTTGCTGTGTCTGTCAGCGTAGTGTCCAGAGCATGGAGGCGCTACCAGGAGACAGGCCAGTACATCAGGAGACGTGGAACAGGCCGTAGGAGGGCAACAACCCAGCAGCAGGACCGCTACCTCCGCCTTTGTGCAAGGAGGAACAAGAGGAGCCTTGCAAAATGACCTCCAGCAGGCCACAAATGTGCATGTGTCTGCTCAAACGGTCAGAAACAGACTCCATGAGGGTGATATGAGGGCCCGACGTCCACAGGTGGGGGTTGTGCTTACAGCCCAACACCGTGCAGGACGTTTGGCATTTGCCAGAGAACACCAAGATTGGCAAATTCGCCACTGGCGCCCTGTGCTCTTCACAGATGAAAGCAGGTTCACACTAAGCACATGTGACAGAGTCTGGAGACGCCGCGGAAAACGTTCTGCCTGCAACATCCTCCAGCATGACCGGTTTGGCATTGGGTCAGTAATGGTGTGGGGTGGCATTTCTTTGGAGGGCCACACAGCCCTCCATGTGCTCGCCAGAGGTAGCCTGACTGCCATTAGGTACCGAGATGAGATCCTCAGACCCCTTGTGAGACCATATGCTGGTGCGGTTGGCTCTGGGTTCCTCCTAATGCAAGACAAGGCTAGACCTCATGTGGCTGGAGTGTGTCAGCAGTTCCTGCAAGACGAAGGCATTGATGCTATGGACTGGCCCGCCCGTTCCCCAGACCTGAATCCAATTGAGCACATCTGGGACATCATGTCTCGCTCTATCCACCAATGTCACGTTGCACCACAGACTGTCCAGGAGTTGGCAGATGTTTTAGTCCAGGTCTGGGAGGAGATCCCTCAGGAGACCGTCCGCCACCTCATCAGGAGCATGCACAGGTGTTGTAGGGAGGTCATACAGGCACGTGGAGGCCACACACACTACTGAGCCTCATTTTGACTTGTTTTAAGGACATTAGATCAAAGTTGGATCAGCCTGTAGTGTGTTTTTCCACTTTAATTTTGAGTGTGACTCCAAATCCAGACCTCCATGGGTTGAAAAATTTGATTTCCATTTTTTTATTTTTGTGTGATTTTGTTGTCAGCACATTCAACTATGTAAAGAACAAAGTATTTCAGAAGAATATTTAATTAACTCAGATCTAGGATGTGTTATTTTTGTGTTCCCTTAATTTTTTTGAGCAGTGTATATTGAGAAAATGACACTATAAAAGGTAACAGAAATGTAATACACAAACTAATGTAGGAAACCTACCTCAACGTCATGAAGAGCCGTTCCTCTGGTGAAATGCAGCGCCTCATATTTGTGTCCTGGTATGTGATGCCAGTACGCAGAGCCCCTAACAAAATGTCAAAGCTGCTCACAGACATACGACAAAACCCATGAAATTTCTCAGGAAGCTGTCGCAGATCCATGTACAGCGTGTGGAAGTGGCCCTTCCTGAACCCAATACCTTCTCTTCGGTTCCTCAGTCCGCATAGATGGCTGTTGTCCAAAAATCTGAGAAATAAGCCAGCACAGGAGAACCTCTTCCTCCAAATCATCAAAGATAGCAGTAGCCAGAAAACAATGCCAGCCAAGCACGGTATTCCAACAAAGCTCTCAATGCTGAAACAAGCTGAAGAAAATGCTGTCAAGGCAATAACATAACCATCTTATATAGGAGGTGTTAAAAACGGGAAGTGGCTAAAATTTGTAACTCTTTATTGGCTCTTTCTTTTGTCCATATACGATCCGCAAAAACAGAACACATACGGAAACCATACGGATATGTTTTGTGGCATAACGAAATGGATGCGGAAACAAAACAGGAAAAAAAAACTCGGATACAGAACAACAGATCGCAAAACAACAACGGTCGTGTGCATGAACCCTTATTTGGATCCTCAGAGAGTTCTTTGCCATGAGGTGCCATGTTGAACTTCCAGTGACCAGTATGAAAGAGCAAAAACAGCAAATTTAACACACCTGCTCTCCATTCCACCTGAGACCTTGTAACACTAATGAGTCACATGACACCGGGGAGGGAAAATGGCTAACTGGGCAAAATTTGGCCATTTTCACTTAGGGGTGTGCTCACGTTTGTTGCCAGCGGTTTAGACATTAAAGGGGTTATCCAACTCCTATAATGCCCCCTCTAATGCCTGGGCCCCTCACACAGGTTGTACTTACAGTTCCTAGCTCCCTGGCACCCGCGTCGCTTCTGATGCCTGCACGGCCGCCGCTACATCTCCCCATTGCGGGTGATGCTAGGATGGCACATCCTCGTTGCGGCCTGCTATTGGCTGCCCCCCCCATCGCCGGTTGTTTACTGCATGAGTATTGTTGATTGATGGGGATCTGACTCCCAGAACCCCCACCGATCAGCTGTTTGAAGAGGCTGCAGCTCTCTAGTTGGCATTGCAGCCTCTTCCTAGGCCAGTGATGTCATGTTTATCAGTCACATGGCCTATGTGCTGCTCAGTCCCATTCAAGTGAATGGGCCTGAACTGCAATACCAAGCACAGCCATTATACAATATATGGCGCTGTGCCTAGCATGCTGTGAGGAGGCCACATTGCTCATGGGCAGCCATGGTCTCTTCAAACAGCTGATTGGTGTCAGACCCCCACCTATCTCTAATATTTGTTTCTGAAGAATACATTTACAGATTAAGGTCTCATTCACACGACCGTATTTATGTGTCCGCATCTGTTCCAAAATTTTGTGGAACGGATGCAGACCCATTCATTTCAATGAGGCTGCAAAAGATGTGGACAGCATTCCGTGGCCCCGCAAAAAAGATAGAGCAATTGCAGACAAGAATAGGCATGTCTATCATAGAGCTGGCCGTGTGCGTTCTGCAGAAAGCATGTGGATTGGGGACCGCGGAAATGAATGGGTCCGCACCATGACGCTGGGTGTACACGGCCAGTGTCCGTGGTTTGCGGGTCGTAAAACGGACACAGCCGTGTGAATGCATCCTAATGTTGAAAGTTCTCCTTCATGCTTGTTACGCTGAGCGCTCCGGGTCCCCTGCTGGCCTCGGAGCGCTCACAGTGTATGCCCCCAGGCAGCACTCCAGCGTCTCGGCGTGTGCGTCCTCGCTCTCTAGGGGGCGCGCGCGCCGGGACTCTTAGATTCAAAGGACCAGTGCACCGGTGATTGGTGCCTGGTCCAAAGGGGTTATTAAGGGTTAAGGTTGTGAGAGGCAGTGCTGACTTAATTAGGCTGCACCTGTGCACTGCCCATTTATACCTTCTCCTCCCACAGCTTTCTGCCGGATCTTTGTGCCTTGTGCCTCAGAGAAAGCGTTCCTTTCTATGTTAGTTTGCCTTACCTGTTGCCGTACCTGTTGCTACCGTCCACTCGCCTTTGAACCTTTGCCGCCTGCCCTGACCGCTGCTACGTCCGACTTCGCTCTTGCCTTCTCCCTGTGTACCACGCCATATCACCAGCCAGAGAGGTCGAGTTGTTACTAGGGGACACGACCTGGTAGTTACCGCCGCAGCAAATCCATCCCGCTTTGCGGCGGGCTCTGGTGAAGACCAGTAACTGCTTAGAACCGGTCCTCTAGTACAACCCGCGCCATCGCCTCTCTGGTCCAGAGGATCCACTACCTGTCCTGCCGGTACGTGACAATGCTATTGTCTGTAAGCTAAGAGCATTGCTTAGTCTGGATGCAATCATATCCTCTTCTAAGCCCAGAGCAGGACCAGCAACCTCTCTATGTAAAGAACACTCTTCTCCATTTGCTGACAGCAAACAAGTATGTAGCTTGAAATGGGGACTAATTAATACACAAAGCTTATTAGAGAGTTGTAGAATGTTTAAAGGGTTTATCCAAGACCTATAATACCCCGACCCCTCACACAGATTGTACTTACCTCTCTCCCCGGAACCCGCGTCACTTATGGTGCGGCACGGCCGCCGCTGCATTTCCCTGTCGCGCGGATGAAACCATTCACTGTCGTCCGGGGAGGGGGCCTTTGCCAATAGCAGGGAGATGCAGTGGTGGCCATGCCTGCATCAGAAGTGACGTGGGTGCTGGAGAGCGAGGTTAGTACAATCTGTGCGAGGGGCCCGGGCATATGGGGGGGGGGGGCATTATAAGTCTTGGATAACCCCTTTAATGTTTATGCTGTTTAAGCCTTATATGAAAACAGAAACCCCTTAAGGACCTAACCATTTTTTGCTTTTACATTTTTTTTTTTTTTACATGACAACCTTATTTCGTGGGTCAGTATGATTCTGGCAATTCTGTATCTATGTAGTTTTTATTATGTTTTACTACTTTAAAAAAAAAAATTAGAAAAAATGCATTTTCTTTGCGTTGCAAAGTTCTGACACCCATAACTTCTTTTTATATTTTCATCTACAGACTTGTGTGAGGGCTTGTTTTTGTGGGGCGAGCTGTAGTTTTATGTTTCAAAAGTATTTATTGGTGTAATTGTAAGAAATTACAAAGTACTGGTAAGCATAAAAGGACTTTTTTCTTTTTTAAACAAAATAGAAGAGAAAAAGATCAAATGCAAAAAAAGAAGTGTTCTGCAATGCTAAATTATAAGCCAATCATAATTCAAAATAACAGGAGAACTGTTACGCAGCAGATGTAACAGAGGACAAGGAAAGTCATTGGCAGCAAGGGGGCTCTCCCACGGCTCTCCGAGCCAAGTATATACAGTATATAGGAAGAAATGGGATAGAAAGAAGTAGAGCCCAGTCTTCATATAATGTCCTCACATGATCACAAAGACAAGAAATGCGTCAGGTTAGGGGAAGTAGCACAGTTCATCCATGGATTCCATATCTTAGAGAAAAGATATATTCTACAGTCTTACCCTTTGGCATTAGGGTTAGTGAGCTGTAGTTTTAATTGGTACGATTTTGGGATGCATACAGCTTTTTGGTCACTATATTCAAATGTTTTTGGGTAAAAAGCACATTATTTTTTTCATTACGACACAGGAATAATATTTTTTATGTTTTATTAGTTCTGACATTTTTGTCCCCTCTTCTGAGCACTTGTATCATAGACTGCAATATAATACTATTGCAGTCTATGGGATTTTTTCAGGCTGCCTGTCAGGCTATGCCTCCAGTATGGCTTTGCAGGCAGCTCACTATAACAGGCCTGGGAGCCCTCACAGGGCCCAGGCTGTCATAGCAACCGATCAGACCCCCCTCCATCTGTCTAAACGATCAGAGGCTGCAGTCGCTATTGTCCACCCCTGATAAAGCTGCTGGACGATGATACTCCCAGCCCCGCAGCACACTTTTTTTTTTTTTTTTTCCGTGTCCTGCTCTTTCACATGATTTACACGTTATCATTATGTTATTTATGTAATTGAGTTTTCAGAACACTTTTGGTCTCATATTGCCATATACAGGACTTATATTGTTTGGGATTGGGGCGTCCTGTTTTGGATACTTTTTAATTGTTTTAATGTTTGCTTATTGTTTCTTTGCATCCTTAACCACCTCAGCCCCTATAGCTTAAACACCCTTAATGACCAGGCCACTTTTTACACTTCTGACCTACACTACTTTGACCGTTTATTGCTCGGTCATGCAACTTACCACCCAAATGAATTTTACCTCCTTTTCTTCTCACTAATAGAGCTTTCATTTGGTGGTATTTCATTGCTGCTGACATTTTTACTTTTTTTGTTATTAATCGAAATTTAAAGATTTTTTTGCAAAAAAATGACATTTTTCACTTTCAGTTGTAAAATTTTGCAAAAAAAACGACATCCATATATAAATTTTTCTCTAAATTTATTGTTCTACATGTCTTTGATTAAAAAAAAATGTTTGGGTAAAAAAAAAAAATGGTTTGGGTAAAAGTTATAGCGTTTACAAACTATGGTACAAAAATGTGAATTTCCGCTTTTTGAAGCAGCTCTGACTTTGAGCACCTGTCATGTTTCCTGAGGTTTTACAATGGCCAGACAGTACAAACACCCCACAAATGACCCCATTTCGGAAAGTAGACACCCTAAGGTATTCGCTGATGGGCATAGTGAGTTCATAGAACTTTTTATTTTTTGTCACAAGTTAGTGGAAAATGATGATTTTTTTTTATTTATTTTTTCTTACAAAGTCTCATATTCCACTAACTTGTGACAAAAAATAAAAACTTCTATGAACTCACTATGCCCATCAGCGAATACCTTGGGGTGTCTTCTTTCCAAAATGGGGTCACTTGTGGGGTAGTTATACTGCCCTGGCATTTTAGGGGCCCAAATGTGTGAGAAGTAGTTTGAAATCAAAATCAGTAAAAAATGGCCAGTGAAATCCGAAAGGTGCTCTTTGGAATGTGGGCCCCTTTGCCCACCTAGGCTGCAAAAAAGTGTCACACATCTGGTATCGCCGTACTCAGGAGAAGTTGGGCAATGTGTTTTGGGGTGTCATTTTACATATACCCATGCTGGGTGAGATAAATATCTCGGTCAAATGCCAACTTTGTATAAAAAAATGGGAAAAGTTGTCTTTTGCCAAGATATTTCTCTCACCCAGCATGGGTATATGTAAAAAGACACCCCAAAACACATTGCCCAACTTCTCCTGAGTACGGGGATACCAGATGTGTGACACTTTTTTGCAGCCTAGGTGGGCAAAGGGGCCCACATTCCAAAGAGCACCTTTCGGATCTCACCGGCCATTTTTTACAGATTTTGATTTCAAACCACTTCTCACGCATTCGGCCCGTAAAATGCCAGGGCAGTATAACTACCCCACAAGTGACCCCATTTTGGAAAGAAGACACCCCAAGGTATTTCGTGATGGGCATAGTGAGTTCATGGAAGTTTTTTTTTCCAGGACGTCCTCCATGACAGCACCCATGGATGTCCTTACTGGTTTCTGTTGGGACAGGAAGAGAGACAGTTTAAAGGGCCCCTCCCCACCCCCTTGCTCCAGTGTTCTTCCTGTCCCAACAGGGATAGGAGGAGTTAGACAGCTCTCTCCTAGTAAGTTAGGTAGGGAACGGGGGCGAGTCTGGTCGGGGGGTTCCTACCTCTCCTCTTCAGACTCCGGCAGGCCCCCGAACCAGCACCACTCTGGGAAGCGGTCCCCTGGTTAAGTCCCCGATTCTCTCTCTCTGGCCGGCCGCATGAATCGGGGACGCTGTTGCCGCTACTCCCCATCGGAGCTCTGGGCTCGGCTTCGGCTCCTGCCTCCTCTGACGTCAGTTCCCGGCCGCGCTCACGTGACCGGAAGCCACTACGCGTCACCAGGAAGTAATGGCGACGCGCATCAGCATGCTGGAGACACGCCGATCCGGTGGTCTCGCATGTCCTGGGGGTTGACTCTTCCCCGGAATGAGTCCCCCTGGGAAAGAGCAAGTAGAGGCGGAGTCAGGCGGCGACGGGCGGACCGGTAAGTCACCTAAATCTTATTTAAGACGCCAGATGGCAGCCTGGTAGGTTGCATCATGGAGGTCCAGGCGTCCAGCAAGCTTGAATCTTGTTCAGACTCCCCCGTCCAGGCCCCTGTAAGTAGTCACTTGCATACTTCGTACAGGGATAGGTCCTTTGCTCAGCAGTTCCCTAATGGCCTTATCCTCCCTTTCTCTTAGACTTCTAAGGAACCAGGGCACAGGCCTCATGGGGATCCCAAAAAGAAGGGCAGGAAATGCCCGACCTGCCAGACAAAGCTGCTAGAGTCATATAAGAAGCAGCTATGCCCAGAATGTATTTCCAAAATTATGAGGGACGAACGGGCATCCCTGCTCTCAGATCTAAGGGATATTGTGAGAGAGGAGGTGCAAGCGGCAACCTCTAGCCAGACACCCCCTCCTCCTTCCCCCCCTCCTCCAAAAAAGCCAGGATCCAGTCAGGCTCTGACTCAGAGGAAGAAGGGTTATGTGTCTCAGACAATGATGACATAGAGTCCCTCCATCAGAATGAGCAGAGGAGATACTTCTTTTCGTCGAGGACTTAGATTCCCTGCTCACCGCCATTAGACAGACCATGGCTATTGAGGAAGAGGAACAGACTCGTTCGGTGGACGACGAGATGTTTGGGGGTCTTAAAGTCAGGAGAAATCTTAAAGATCTCATCACAGAGGAATGGGCTGACGGCGAAAGGAAGCTCTTTATTCCCAGGGATTTTAAAGATCGTCTGCGGTTTGACCCAAAGGACACTAACCTCTGGGACGAGGTTCCCAAAGTAGATATCCAGGTGGCCAAGGTCGTGAAAAAAACCTCAATACCCTTTGAGGATTCGTCACAGCTAAGGGACCCCATGGATAGGAAGCTAGACGGCCTGTTGAAAAAATCCTGGGAGTCAGGGGCAACCGCAATTAATACCAACATTGCAGCTACTTCGGTTTCCAGAGCCTTAATCTTATGGATTAATCAACTGGAAAGTCACCTCAGGGCAAGAACATCCAGGGAAGAAATCCTAGAGTCTCTCCCGCTTCTAAAGATGGCCTCTAGTTTCCTGGCGGATGCCTCAGCGGAGACCATTAGATTCGCAGCCAAGTCCCAGTCTCAGACTAACGCCGCTAGACGGGCCCTCTGGCTCAAGTCCTGGTGTGGGGACGTAGCGTCAAAGAACAGACTCTGCTCCATTCCGTTCTCTGGCTCGTTTATATTCGGCCCAGTTCTGGACTCTATTCTCCAGAATGCGGCAGATAACAAGAAGGGGTTCCCTGAGGAGAAGCCTAAAAACCCCCAGCCCTTTCGGAGACCCTCGGGCCAAAATCAGACCAGGGCCTATAGAGGGAAAGGAAAATCGGGCCGCTGGAGCTACCCCAAGGGTAGAGGTAGGGGTTTCCTCTTCAACCCCAACACCAATACAGGGAAACCATGACGCCAGACCAGTGGGAGGGAGACTTCGTCACTTTTGGGAAAGATGGAAGAGAGTTACCTGCAATCAATGGATCCTGGACTCCATCAGGGACGGCTTCAGGATAGATTTCAGAACTCCTCCTCCCCAGGTGTTCCAGGTGACCTATTTCGAATCCCCTCTCCTCCAACAGCAACTAAGGTCACATATTCAAAACCTCCTGGCTCTGGGAGCTATCACCCAGGTTCCTCCTCCCCAGCAGTTCACAGGCCATTACTCAAGACTTTTCTTTGTGAAGAAGCCAGACGGGTCGGTGAGGACAATCATCAACTTAAAGTTTCTGAACAGGTGGGTGACGTACTACAGGTTCAAGATGGAGTCAGTAAAATCATCCACTCCTCTGATCCCTCCAGGTGCTCACCTTTGCACATTGGACCTCAAGGATGCGTACTACCACATCCCCATACATCCCCAACACCAACAGTATTTAAGGTTTGCGGTCAAGTACGGAAAGGAGACCTCTCACTACCAGTTCCAGTGCCTGCCGTTCGGTATCTCATCTGCCCCCCGCCTATTCACAAAGGTAGTATCCGAAATGATGGCCTTCCTTCGCCAGAATGCAATTACAATCGTGCCCTACCTGGACGACTTCTTGCTGATAGCAGACTCGGTTCAAAAATTACTGGGGGACATCCATCAAACCTTAGCCCTATTCAAGGACTTGGGGTGGATCGTGAACTACCCAAAATCCGACTTGATACCGGACACAAGAAAGGAATTCCTAGGCACTCTCCTGGATACAAGAATACAACACTCCTTTCTTCCAGAGAGAAAACAGACCAATCTGAGACAAAAGATAGAGTTGTTCAAAAAGAGGAAAACCCACTCAATCAGGGAAGCCATGCAGATCCTGGGACTGATGACCTCCTGCATCTCAATAGTACCCTGGGCCCAGTTCCACTCCAGGACCCTCCGGAATGCAGTTTTGACAGCTTGGAACAGAGATCACCGTTCTCTGAACTCCAGGATGAAAATATCGGGAAAGGTGATAAAATCCCTGTCCTGGTGGACAGAACCAGGGAATCTGGAGAAAGGAGTCCCGTGGAATTTGACTCCAGCCATAACCGTCACCACGGACGCAAGTCTGAATGGCATGTGGACCAGCATCTCTTCCAGGGTTCCTGGGTCCTTCAAGACAAGATAAGATCCTCAAACTACCGGGAACTGAAGGCAGTGCTGAAGACTCTGAGAGCAGCCAAACATCTCCTCAAGGATCAGCACGTCAGGATCCTATCCGACAACATTACTACGGTATGTTATCTGAAAAGACAGGGCGGTACCAGATGCCCGCTCCTTCAGGATCTAGCAGATCAGCTCTTCATATGGGCAGAAAGGGAAGTTCGGTCCATTTCAGCAACCCATCTAAAGGGGTCTCAGAACTCGAGAGCCGACTTCCTAAGCCGTCACAGGATCGACGCGGGAGAATGGAATCTGAACAAACAGGTTTTCAGACAGGTCTGCCAGCTATGGGGTTATCCAGAAATAGACCTCTTCGCGTCCAGGGGGAATTCTCAGCTGGACTGTTTTTACTCGCTAAACCCCAGCGAAAACCCAGTGGCAGTAGACGCCTTAGCCCAGACTTGGGACATAAAACTGGCCTACGCCTTTCCTCCTTTTCCCCTAATCCCGGCAGTCCTAAAGAAGATGAGGACCAGTGCCACCACCCTGATCCTGGTCGCACCAGACTGGCCCAAGAGAGCTTGGTATCCCATCTTGAGGGAGATGTCGATCAAAGACCCGTACCCCCTTCCAGACAGAAAAGATCTGTTAACGCAGGGACCTCTGGAGCATCCCAATCTCAACAAGCTGAGACTGACTGCTTGGATCCTGAGAGGCAAACCCTGAGGAAGAAGGGTCTCTCCGATCAGGTAATATCAACACTGCAGCAATGCCGTAAACCTGTGACTTCAGCCATATATCTCAAAATATGGAAGAAATTCTCATCTTGGCTAGTTCAGAATCATCCACAGTCTAGTAATCCATCCATAGGCAATATACTAGATTTTCTCCAGAAAGGGTTCGATATGGGTCTAAAACCAAGTACCCTCAAGGTACAGATCTCAGCCTTAAGTTGCTGCTTAGATGTACCATTAGCAGAACATAGGTGGGTCAAGAGATTTGTCAGAGCAGTCTCCAGAATACGACCCACCCTGAGACAAACAGTTCCTGAGTGGGATCTAAATATAGATCTAAACGGCCTATGTGATGCTCCCTTCGAACCTATTGAGGATATTCCCGTCAAACTTCTATCCCTCAAGGCGGTGTTTTTAATAGCTATCACTACTGCTCGTAGGAGAGGCGAAATTCAGGCCCTGTCAGTTAGGGACCCCTTTTTGAAAGTCCTAGACGATAGGATAGTTCTTAAGCTGGATCATTCCTTTCTTCCCAAAGTTGTCTCAGCGTTTCACAGAGAACAGGAGATAATTCTCCCTTCGTTTTGTACCTCCCCCAAAAACATACAGGAGGAGCGGTTCCACTGTCTTGATGTGAGAAGAACGGTCCTCGCCTACATCAAGCGGAAAGTCAGCGAACCTCTTCATCCAATTCGGTGGTAGAAACAAGGGAAGCAAAGCCTCTAAAACCTCTTTAGCCCGCTGGATCAAGGAGACCATCAGGGAATGTTATAGACTGCAGAATTCATCCTGCCCCATAACGTTGAGGGCTCATTCTACCAGAGCCATGTCTGCAACCTGGGCGGAGAAAGCTGGAGCTTCCATCGACCAGATCTGCAGAGCGGCAACCTGGTCCTCCTCCACTACTTTTGTCAGACACTACAGACTGGACTCTATGGCCAATCAGGACTTAGCTTTTGGCCGTAAGGTCCTACAAGCAGTGGTCCCCCCCTAATATGGCGTTCTAAGTTGTTAGTACTCCATGGGTGCTGTCATGGAGGACGTCCTGGAAACATATGTTTAGTTTACCGGTAAACTGCTTTCCAGGAGTCCGGAATGACAGCACCCAATACTACCCCCCCATTTTCTGTTCCTTCCGGGACACTTTTTTGGTTTGTATATTTGTACTGCTACTGTATACAGTGTGAATTAACACTTGTTCTTGAAATAAAGATGTGGCAGCCTATCCGGTGTAGTAAGTTATAAACACTGGAGCAAGGGGGTGGGGAGGGGCCCTTTAAACTGTCTCTCTTCCTGTCCCAACAGAAACCAGTAAGGACATCCATGGGTGCTGTCATTCCGGACTCCTGGAAAGCAGTTTACCGGTAAACTAAACATATGTTTTTTGTCACAAGTTAGTGGAATATGAGACTTTGTAAGGAAAAAAAAAAAAAATCATCATTTTCCGCTAACTTGTGACAAAAAATAAAAAATTCTAGGAACTCGCCATGCCCCTCACGGAATACCTTGGGGTGTCTTCTTTCCAAAATGGGGTCACTTGTGGGGTAGTTATACTGCCCTGGCATTCTAGGGGCCCTAATGTGTGGTAAGTAGGTAAATGACCTGTGAAATCTGAAAGGTGCTCTTTGGAATGTGAGCCCCTTTGCCCACCTAGGCTGCAAAAAAGTGTCACACATGTGGTATCGCCGTATTCAGGAGAAGTTGAGCAATGTGTTTTGGGGTGTCCTTTTACATATACTCATGCTGGGTGAGAGAAATATCTTGGCAAAAGACAACTTTTCCCATTTTTTTTATACAAAGTTGGCATTTGACCAAGATATTTCTCTCACCCAGCATGGGTATATGTAAAATGACACCCCAAAACACATTGCCCAACTTCTCCTGAGTACGGCGATACCAGATGTGTGACACTTTTTTGCAGCCTAGGTGTGCAAAGGGGCCCACATTCCTTTTATGAGGGCATTTTTTGACATTTGGATCCCAGACTTCTTCTCACGCTTTAGGGCCCCTAAAAAGCCAGGGCAGTATAAATACCCCACATGTGACCCCATTTTGGAAAGAAGACACCCCAAGGTATTCAATGAGGGGCATGGCGAGTTCATAGAAATTTTATTTTTTTGGCACAAGTTAGCGGAAATTGATTTTTTTTTTTCCTCACAAAGTCTCCCTTTCCGCTAACTTGGGAAAAAAATTTCAATCTTTCATGGACTCAATATGCCCCTCAGCGAATACCTTGGGGTGTCTTCTTTCCGAAATGGGGTCACATGTGGGGTATTTATACTGCCCTGGCATTCTAGGGGCCCTAAAGCGTGAGAAGAAGTCTGGAATATAAATGTCTAAAAATTTTTACGCATTTGGATTCCGTGAGGGGTATGGTGAGTTCATGTGAGATTTTATTTTTTGACACAAGTTAGTGGAATATGAGACTTTGTAAGAAAAAAAATATATATTTCCGCTAACTTGGGCCAAAAAAATGTCTGAATGGAGCCTTACAGGGGGGTGATCAATGACAGGGGGGTGATCAATGACAGGGGGGTGATCAGGGAGTCTATATGGGGTGATCACCCCCCTGTCATTGATCACCCCCCTATATGGCTCCATTCAGATGTCCGTATGTGTTTTGCGGATCCGATCCATGTATCAGTGGATCCGTAAAAATCATACGGACATCTGAATGCAGCTTTACAGGGGGGTGATCAATGACAGGGGGGTGATCAGGGAGTCTATATGGGGTGATCACCCCTCTGTCATTGATCACCCCCCTATAAGGCTCCATTCAGATGTCCGTATGTGTTTTGCGGATCCGATCCATGTATCAGTGGATCCGTAAAAATCATACGGACATCTGAATGCAGCCTGACAGGGGGGTGATCAATGACAGGGGGGTGATCAGGGAGTCTATATGGGGTGATCACCCCTCTGTCATTGATCACCCCCCTATAAGGCTCCATTCAGATGTCCGTATGTGTTTTGCGGATCCAATCCATGTATCAGTGGATCCGTAAAAATCATACGGACATCTGAATGCAGCCTTACAGGGGGGTGATCAGGGAGTCTATATGGGGTGATCACCCCTCTGTCATTGATCACCCCCCTATAAGGCTCCATTCAGATGTCCGTATGTGTTTTGCGGATCCGATCCATGTATCAGTGGATCCGTAAAAATCATACGGACATCTGAATGCAGCCTTACAGGGGGGTGATCAATGACGGGGGTGATCAATGACAGGGGGGTGATCAGGGAGTCTATATGGGGTGATCACCCCTGTCATTGATCACCCCCCTGTAAGGCTCCATTCAGACGTCCATATGTGTTTTGCGGATCCGATCCATGTATCAGTGGATCCGTAAAAAACATACGGACGTCTGAATGCAGCCTTACAAGGGGGTGATCAATGACAGGGGGGTGATCAGGGAGTCTATATGGGGTGATCAATGACAGGGGGGTGATCAGGGAGTCTATATGGGGTGATCACCCCCCTGTAAGGCTCCATTCAGACGCCTGTATGTGTTTTGCGGATCTGATCCATGTATCCGTGGATCCGTAAAAAACATACGGACATCTGAATGCAGCCTTACAGGGGGATGATCAATGACAGGGGGGTGATCAATGACAGGGGGGTGATCAGGGAGTCTATATGGGGTGATCACCCCCGTCATTGATCACCCCCCTGTAAGGCTCCATTCAGACGTCCGTATGCGTTTTGTGGATCCGATCCATGTATCAGTGGATCCGTAAAAATCATACGGACATCTGAATGGAGCCTTACAGGGGGATGATCAATGAGAAGGGGGTGATCACTGACAGGGGGGTGATCAGGGAGTCTATATGGGGTGATCAGGGGTTCATAAGGGGTTAATAATTGACAGGGGGGGTGTAGTGTAGTGTAGTGGTGTTTGGTGCTACTTTACTGAGCTACCTGTGTCCTCTGGTGGTCGATCCAAACAAAAGGGACAACCAGAGGACCAGGTAGCAGGTATATTAGACGCTGTTATCAAAACAGCGTCTAATATACCTGTTAGGGGTTAAAAAAAATCGCATCTCCAGCCTGCCAGCGAACGATCGCCGCTGGCAGGCTGGAGATCCACTCGCTTACCTTCCGATCCTGTGAACGCACGCACCTGTGTGCGCGCGTTCACAGGAAATCTCGCGCCTCGCGAGATGACGCATATATGCGTGACTCTGCGCAGGGTATCTTCATATGTTCGGCTCAACTGGGTGGAGCCTGCCGGCGTCTCCTTCTCCCATGCTGTAGCGCTGGCCAATCGCAGCGCTCAGCTCATAGCCTGAGAGAAAAAACAAACCTCTCAGGCTATGAGCTGAGCACTGCGATTGGCCAGCGCTACAGCCTGGGAGAAGGAGACGCCGGCAGGCTCCACCCAGTTGCACCGAACATATGAAGATATCGGAGCCTATACCGGGAGAACGGAGCGGCGCCCCCAGGGATAATAGTAAGTGCAGGGGGATCCCTGGGCGCCGCTCTCCATGTCTGTATACTTAGTTTACATTTTTTATTCTAGTGAAAGGTCCTCTTTAATAAACTATAGTGATTTTGTATATAATTGTTGGTGTGTATTTAGTACCTGTGTACTTTGTCTTTTTGTGTGTATACAACTTTTTTACACAGGGCAGTACCTACCCTACGATTATTTTGGTGGAGCCCGTCTCTTGTACAAGGTGACTCTTGACCACAACATCTGAGAGTTATATGACTGGGATCAATGCTGTCTCTGATCCTGGTCATTGCAGTCTGCTGTTTTATACAGTCAGCACCTGCCGCATATGGATTAAGCTGAACTGAGCCCGCTTCATACATCCCTTTTAATGCCAATAACATACCTGTATGTGATTGTGCGTTAAGGGATTGAGTATTCCCATCCTAGACATTTGCAGCATATTCTATGCCATAAATGTCTTGTAGGTATGGGACCTGCACCTGTATCCAGAATGTGCTCAGCAGTTTCCATAACTCCCATAAAAATAAATGAAGAGAGTTGCACAGACACCTCTACATTGAGTCCCCTCCTGGATCTGAAAATTGATTCATGTGGTCATGGCAGATCCCTACCGGTTTATTATGCATGTGTATTTTATTAATATGTAACTAACACATTCTAAAGTACGTGTAATTTGCAGTAGCAGTTACCTGGCACTATACTGTGCCAATTGTCTGAATGTGCTATTTACACTGAACAAAAATATAAACGCAACACTTTTTGTGTTGCTTCCATTTTGCATGAGACCCATTACATTCAAATATTGTTCACAAATCTGTCTAAATCTGTGTTAGTGAGCACTTCTTTGCCGAGATAATCCATCGCACCTCACAGGTGTGGCATATCAAGGTGCTGATTAGACAGTAGACAGCATGAATAATGCACAGGTGTGCCTTAGACTTCCCACAATAAAAGGCCACTCTGAAATGTGCAGTTTGATCAAACAGCACAATGCCACAGATGTCGCAATGTTTTAGGGAGCGTGCAATTGGCATACTGACTGCAGGAATGTCTACCAGAGCTGTTGCCCATGCAATGAATGTTCATTTTTCTACCATAAGCCGTCTCCAAAGGCGTTTCAGAGAATTTGGCAGTACATCCAACCAGCCTCACAACCCCAGACTACGTGTAACCACACCAGCCCAGAACCTCCACATCCAGCATGTTCAACTCCATGATCATCTGAGACCAGCCACCCGGACAGCTGCAGCAACAATCTGTTTGCATAACCAAAGAATTTCTGCACAAACTCAGAAACCGTCTCAGGGAAGCTCATCTGTATGCTCATCGTCCTCATCGGGGTCTGGACCTGACTGCAGTTTGTCGTCGTAACCGACTTTGGATAGGTATTCTGTTCACGGATGAGTCCTGGTTTTCACTGTTCAGGGCAGATGGCAGACAGCATGTGTGGCGTCGTGTGGGTGAGCGGTTTGCTGACGTCAATGTTGTGGATCGAGTGGCCCATGGTGGCGGTGGGGTTATGGTATAGGCAGGCATATGTTATGGACAACGAACACAGGTATATTTTATTGATGGCATTTTGAATGCACAGAGATACCGTGAGGAGATCCTGAGGCCCATTGTTGTGCCATTCATCCATTACCATCACCTCATGTTGCAGCATGATAATGCACGGCCCCATTTTGCAAGGATCTGTACACAATTCCTGGAAGCTGAAAACATCCCAGTTCTTGCATAGTCAGCATACTCACCGGATATGTCACCCATTGAGCATGTTTGGGATGCTCTGGATCGGAGTATACGACAGCGTGTTCCAGTTCCTGCCAATATTCTGCAACTTCGCACAGCTATTGAAGAGGAGTGCACCAACATTCCACAGGCCACAATCAACAACCTGATCAACTCTATGCAATGTGTTGCACTGCGTGAGGCAAATGGTGGCCACACCAGATACTGACTGGTTTTCTGACCCTCTTCCCCCAGTAAGGCAAAATTGTGCACATTTCAGAGTGGTCTTTTATTGTGGGCAGTCTAAGGCACACCTATACACTGTCATCCCTCTTATTTAGGTGTAGGTTTAGTTTTCTTTACAAGCATCAAGCAATGTATTTAGATATAAACTACCCAACACTGCCTAGCAAAACAATGTGTGAGTGTTTTTAACTATAGTAATATACAAATGGAGAAACCAAGAATGACATATTATGTTTTGTTTATGCTTGTCTGTAGTAATTCAGTCTGCCACCAGGGGAAGTAAAATGATGAACAGAGAATAAAAAAAAACTACTACTTTTGTGCCATCTAGTCAAATCAAAATCTGTCTATCTGCGCCAGCAGCCAAAAGCATGAAATCACTAAAATGGCTTTGTTTCTGTTTCTATTCAAATACATTTCAATTTTGTAAACCAGAAATTATTGCCAATCTATTGAAAATGTCATAATGTATTATTTTAATTTCATATAATTGTGCTATTCATGTGATAACTTTTCTTTATTAAGCACAAATGCAGCATTATACTATTAAATATCTGCTATTATCCTTGACACAAACCTGTATTTGATTGTGAATACTCTGAGCAGTCATAACATTATAACCACTGACAAGTAAAGTGAATAACATTACACTGTCACTGGCAGCTATCAAGGGGTTGGATATATTAGGTAGCCAAAATGTACAGACAGAAAAACTGGGCAAGCATCTTTAGTTCCAAGTGACTTTGATAAGGGCTGGAAAAATTGTAATAACTCGATGACTGGGTCAGAGTATTTCCAGAATGGAACGTCTTGTGAGTTGTTCCCAGTATGCAGTGGTTAGTATCTTCCCATGGTTCATGGAAGGAAAAAAAGTGAAACGACTACAGGATCAAGGGTGCACAAGGCTCATTGATACTTGTTGGGAGTAAAAACTAGCTCTTCTGGTGTAATCCAACAGAAGAGCAATTATAACATAAATTGCTCAAATAAAAAATGCTAGCTATTATAGAAACAGACACACAGTGCATACCAGCTTGCTGCATGTAGCAGCACCCAGTGCCTAACTGACGTCTATTCTCCACCGAAATGGACACACGAGCATCAGAACTGGACCATGAAAGACCTGGTCTGATGAATTACCATGTGAACAGCCATGTGGGTATGCATAGCTTAGGAAGGAGACTGCACGAGGATACACTTTCAATATTATCCTGTAACACAGAATTGAAAAGAAAAAAAAAAAGCAGTGATGTGAACATAGCCGTAAGTCTTGGTGTCAGATACCACAGGATAACTTCAGAGACACCTATGAGGGAGGTGATTTTAATGATGCTGCTGATCAGTGTATAATGGCTGGCACTCAGCCTGGTTAGTGGTACACAACAGAACAGTTTGTAATACACTCCTCAATATTAAAATTACAACACCAATAAGGAAATCACTGGATCAATAGACATGTAAATGATAAAAAAAAAAGGGAAACACAAGGCCTGGCTTATCATACACCTGGCTGGCAAGATTTTAGTCTTCTATGCCAGAAAACTGGTATAAAAGAAGATAAATGTGGCAGTGCTCCCTGCCCTCACCATGCCCCTTTTCTGGAAAGTGTTGAATGTGGTGGAGAAATGCCACTTGTGCAAAAATCTTTATGCATGTGGTGTTTAAAAAGTCACAAAAATCACTGTTGATGACTTTTTCATGCCAGAAAACTGGTGAAAAATAATGATAAATCAGGCCCAAAATATTAAAAACATTTATTCAGCATCAGGTATGAGTACAACTCGCAGAAATACACATGCTTAACACGCCTTGGCATGTTATCATTGAGGTTAATAATATTCTGCAACACTGAATGCAATTGGGTACGCAACTCCTCAAGATACACTGCTGGCAGCTCCCTATGCAATTGCTGAACAATAACATACCAGATGTGCACGATGGGAGTCAAGTTTGGAGACTCTGCAGGCCATGGTATTATGTTTAGACCACTTTGGCTGCTCACAGTAGCACGAGCAACATGTGGCCTGGCATTGTCCTATTAAAAGGCGGCTCCTGGGACACTTTGGAGAAATGGTTGTACCACTGGTTCCACTACCAAGCCAAGTTGTTAGTGTATCTAAAATGAAAACTAGAGGGGCCTGGCTACTGTACATTATGCTACCAACTACCATAATCCCAGGAGTAGGACAGGTATGACGTTCCCTTATGAAAGTCTCTTCATGCCGTTGCCCACGTGGTTTCCGGACCAATGTCTTTGTATCATTGTATCAGAGACAAAAGCAGGACTCCACATTACTGTGTATAAGTATATACTTAATGTATATATGTGTGTGTGTGTGTATATATATATATATATATATATATATATATATTGTGACACAGTAAAGGGAATTGTATGTGGAGGCAGGTATTTTCCTCCCAGTGTGTGCTGCTGGACTAATTAGCAGTCAGGTAAGGTGTTGCTGAATCCACACCATGCCTTTTTAATGGGCAATAGAAAATATGTTGCATATAAATTCCACACATAAATCAGAGTTCATCGTTCCTTGTAACCCCAAAAGGTCTGAGGGGGTCTCCATAGTTCTGGGTCCATAGTCCGTAGGAAGGAGGCTGGCTCTCAGGCTTCTCCAGCAGCCCCAGTGGTGTTTCAGTCCATCACACCCAGTATTATAATTTGCTGCATCTCTTGTAAAAATGGCTACTGCCTGACATACTGAGTCCCACTGCTATGCTGGACTGTATTGTAGCTGACAAATTCTGGAGGGCATTGCCACCACCCCTCCAACGCTGGGTTGGCCAGACGTCTCCTACTAGTGCCCTGTAGATGGTGGACCTGGTCAAACGGCTACTGAGGAACTCCAGGGGGAACTCTGGGGAAGGATGTAACAAAATCCAAACAATCCCAGCCCCAAACCTGGTGGCCTGAGCTGAGAAAAACCGCACGGGATGTGCCCTTTGGGGATCGGAACCCGATAATCTGCTGGCGGTGTCATGAGCCCGGCCATGTACAGGCCGACTGTCCCCACCTGGTCGAGCCCATGGACTTAAACTTTGGGAATCGACACTCCAGAAACTCTCAATAACGAACCTTTGTGTCAGGTGGAGGTGGGAGTCACTCCCGTGGTGTCTCTGCTGGACTCAGGGAGTCGGGTGACCCTTGTGAGGACTTCCCTGGTGCAATCCACCGAGTTTATGAGCTGGAAAGTCGTGGTGCTCAGCATACATGGAGATTTAAAAGAGTACCCCACTGCTCTGGTGTCCCAAAGCACGTGTGCCGGCAGGCAAATCCATGAGGTGGCCGTAACCACCAGCACCTAGTGATACTAGGAAGAGACTTTCTGTTGTTCCCAGCCCTGTGGCCGGCCGTTGTACATACTGATCCCCGGGCGAAAGGGAAAGCTCCAGTAGGGAGGCCTGGCCCAGTTGAGGTGTTAGAACACCATAAACCCAAGGCGGAGGGGCCCTAGGTAGGTCCGGTGGGTGAGGGAGAGACAATTCCACTGAATAGGATAGGGAGCATAGGAAGATAGCTCAGCCAGCCCAGAATCGGGCCTATAATCGAGCATCTGGGGTCTGTAACTGTAGCCGGGGAGATCCTGTTTTGGTTTTTGGGCCTCCTGTCGACAGTAAGTTCCTCGCTAGGTGGAAGGGGCCCTACAAAACATGAAGCTGGAGACACAAATTACAAGGTACGCCAGCCAGGTCGGCAACAGCCGAGGCAGGTCTACCATGTCAATTTACTAAAACCTTGGAAGGTTAGGGAGACCTGTACTGAGAACAGCCCGCGGCCAGTTTATCTAGGGGAAGAGATTCCGGTCCCTCTTCTACAGGGTAAGCGACTGCCACAGAAAACATTACTGACAGCCTTTTCCGCTAAACACACTCAGGGGGCCAGGGAGTTCGTTAGTCGGAAGACGGATGTGTTCTCTGACCTCGCTGAACGCCCTTCCGTAAGCCACCGTGATATTGTCACTGAGCCCCAGGCAAAAGTCTGGTTAAAGCCGTACTGGGTTCCCGTGGCGCGGTGACAAGCCATCTCTGAAGGAGCTATACGGGGTTGGCCGCGGCCCGTCACCACCTGGACAAAGAAAGGAAGTCCCGGGTCACCAGATGGCTGGTCACCAGACATCTTAGCCTCCTCACTTTTCTCTACCCCCAAATATTATCCTGAAGAAAAATTTGTTCCCCCATAGTAATAGTACTCCTCATAGTCCCACCAATAGTAATTCCTTTCTAGAATGCCCTCATTAGTAGTACTGCCCCCTACAGTGCCCAACAGTGATAGTGCTCCCCAAGAGTGCCTCCATTAGTAGAAGAGCCCTCTGGTATTAATAATGTCCTTACAAAGCCCCTAGTAGAAATAAGGCCCCCCTATTGTTATCCCAATGGTAATAAAGCTCTCTATAGACCCCTCAGTAGTAATAAGGCCCCCCATAATGCTCTTAATAGAAATAATGTGGATTCATAAGTATCCCCTATAGAGCCCCCAGTAGTAATAAGAACACTTAATATCCCCTGGATTTAAAATGTCCCCACTGTGCCCCCAGTATTTATAATACCCCTTACTGTTATAATGCTCACCCTGAAGTGCCCCAGTATTTATATCACCCCCTACTGTTATAATGCCCACACAGTGCCCCCAGTATTTATTTTGCCCCCTACTGTTATAATGCTCGCTTTTCTCCCAGTGTGTGCTGCTGGAATAATTAGCAGGCAGGTAAGGTCAAACACCGGACTGGATCGCAGGTGCCGGTCCGGGTTTTTGTTAATACCTAGCTACCTTTAAAAGATTGCTGGGTTCATACAGAGGGGATCTCTGTATTGGGATCTGAGGACTAAAGCCTGCTGATGGACTCTTGTTGCCAGAACAGGCCACATGGTGTGAACTGACACCAATACTGCAAGGTCACTTTTTTGCTTGAAAGTGTTTTTTTGTTCTGTGAACTTTCTAACGTGTGAATAAACACTGAACCTTTGGTTTACAAACTGGTTGGTGCCTCTATACTGCGTCCGCTCATCCTGTTTACCAGAGCGAATCCCCACAATATATATATATATATATATATATACACTGCTCAAAAAAAATAAAGGGAACACTTAAACAACACAATGTAACTCCAAGTCAATCACACTTCTGTGAAATTAAACTGTCCACTTAGGAAGCAACACTGAGTGACAATCAATTTCACATGCTGTTGTGCAAATGGGATAGACAACAGGTGGAAATTATAGGCAATTAGCAAGACACCCCCAATAAAGGAATGGTTCTGCAGGTGGTGACCACAGACCACTTCTCAGTTCCTATGCTTCCTGGCTGATGTTTTGGTCACTTTTGAATGCTGGCGGTGCTTTCACTCTAGTGGTAGCATGAGACGGAGTCTACAACCCACACAAGTGGCTCAGGTAGTGCAGCTTATTCAGGATGGCACATCAATGCGAGCTGTGGCAAGAAGGTTTGCTGTGTCTGTCAGCGTAGTGTCCAGAGCATGGAGGCGCTACCAGGAGACAGGCCAATACATCAGGAGACGTGTGCATGTGTCTGCTCAAACGGTCAGAAACAGACTCCATGAGGGTGATATGAGGGCCCGACGTCCACAGGTGGGGGTTGTGCTTACAGCCCAACACCGTGCAGGACGTTTGGCATTTGCCAGAGAACACCAAGATTGGCAAATTCGCCACTGGTGCCCTGTGCTCTTCACAGATGAAAGCAGGTTCACACTGAGCACATGTGACAGACGTGACAGAGTCTTGAGACGCCGTGGAGAACGTTCTGCTGCCTGCAACATCCTCCAGCATGACCGGTTTGGCATTGGGTCAGTAATGGTGTGGGGTGGCATTTCTTTGGAGGACCGCACAGCCCTCCATGTGCTCGCCAGAGGTAGCCTGACTGCCATTAGGAACCGAGATGAGATCTTTAGACCCCTTGTGAGACCATATGCTGGTGCGGTTGGCCCTGGGTTCCTCCTAATGCAAGACAATGCTAGACCTCATGTGGCTGGAGTGTGTCAGCAGTTCCTGCAAGACGAAGGCATTGATGCTATGGACTGGCCCGCCCGTTCCCCAGACCTGAATCCAATTGAGCACATCTGGGACATCATGTCTCGCTCCATCCACCAACGTCACGTTGCACCACAGACTGTCCAGGAGTTGGCAGATGCTTTAGTCCAGGTCTGGGAGGAGATCCCTCAGGAGACCGTCTGCCACCTCATCAGAGCATGCACAGGCGTTGTAGGGAGGTCATACAGGCACGTGGAGGCCACACACACTACTGAGCCTCATTTTGACTTGTTTTAAGGACATTACATTAAAGTTGGATCAGCCTGTAGTGTGTTTTTCCACTTTAATTTGGAGTGTGACTCCAAATCCAGACCTCCATGGGTTGAAAAATTAGATTTCCATTTTTTTATTTTTGTGTGATTTTGTTGTCAGCACATTCAACTATGTAAAGAACAAAGTATTTCAGAAGAATATTTTATTAATTCAGATCTAGAATGTGTTATTTTTGTGTTCCCTTTATTTTTTTGAGCAGTGTATATAGTAAGAAGGTACAAGGAATCATCGTGGATGATAGGTACGTGTCACTGAGGTTCCTGGCCTCGGTGGAGTAAGAGCCGGTTTTTATCTGTCAGCAGCAGTTGCTGTTCGACTCCTTGGTACTTAGCATGGCTGTATAGCTGATCCAGGATGGCTCTTACTGGGAGTAATCAAAAGTTCTGGGTGGATGACTACTCCCCACGTTGTAGGCCCAGTTTTGCCAGGCATAAAACCAGCCATCACTGCCAGGTGGAGAGGATTACCTCCATCTGACAATGGAGCTCAGGAGGTCTGTGTGCTGGAATCTGAGGCCTGTGCTGGGTTGGAGAGTGGAGACCCGTGTGTCAGGGGAACAGGCTGTCTAAAGCCTGTGTTTGAACTTTCTGAGGCAGAACTGCCAAGATGACTTTTGTTAGGTTAACTTGCCATTGGGTGTAAAGTAACACCAACACTGCAAAAGTAAAGTGTTTTTTTTTTTTTGCATCATGTGTGAATAAACACTGAAGTTTGAATTACGAACTTGTATTTTGCCTCTGTACTGCGCCCGCTTATCCTAACTACCAGAGCGAATCCCCACAATATATATACACTCTACTCACAAAAAGTTAGGGATATTTGACTTTCAGGTGAAATTTATGGAAAATGTAAAAAGTTAAAGCTGATATTATATCATGAAAGTAGGGCATTTAAGTAGAAGTATGCAGTGTTGATTTCCTCATCTCAAACTATTAATTGAAACAAAAGCCAACAACAGTGATGAGTATACCCCCACAAAAAATTTCAATGTCTCAGGTCTCTGGTAGAGATGAGCGAATTTCATGTTATGAAATTCGTTCACCCTTCCTTAGTTGGCAAAAGCAGAATTGCGTTATGGATTCCGTTACCACAGACCAGAACGCAATTCTATGACGGAATGTATAACGGAATGCCTTTAGAAGCATTCTATTATTCATTTCGTCATAATAGAAGTCTATGGCCTGCATAACTGAAACGGGACAGATCCGTTTTGCAGCCCATAGACTTCTATTATGATGGAATGAATAACCGAATGCCTCTAAAGGCATTCCGTTATGCATTCCGTCATAGAATTGCGTTATGGTCCGTGGTAACGGAATCCATAACGCAATTCTGCTTTTACCACCAAACGAAGTGTGAACGAATTAAAAAATATGAAATTCGCTCATCTCTAGTCTCTGGCGCATTGTCGTCCAAGAACATGAAATTTGGCCTGTGTTGTTTATGCAGATGCACAATGACTGGATTAATGATGTTATTCAAGTAGTATGGGCTTGTCACTGTACTATTCACAAAGTGTAGGGAAGTTCTGTATTGACTAGACACACCTGCCCACATTGTAACACCACTACCACCAAAGGCGTGTCTGGTGTCAACAACGGCTGATGTGTGGCGCTCTCCTTGACTTCTCCAACATCGTTGGCGGCCATTATTTCTGTTCAACGTGAATCAACTTTCATTAGTGAATATCACTGAGGCCCACTGGTTCCTCGTCCAGTGTAGATGCTCCCTGGCCCATGCAAGACAATGACGCCTGTGGTCAGGTACACTTGAAGGTCATCTAGCACGCAGACCACGCTGATGTAAACGGTTTTGAATGGTTTGACATGACACTTGGGTGCCTCTCACCTCCCTGAAATGTTCCTGGAGTTGTATGGCATTCATCATCTGGTTGCGCAGGGCATTGTTCACAATGAAACGGTCATCAGTGTGGGATGTGGCCAAAGGACCTCTTTGCATCCTGCTGATGACACTCTGTGACACTCTAAGCTCAGTGGCCACTTCCATCTAAGAACATCCTGCTTGAAGCCTCACAATGGTGTCATCTTGGTCTTATGATGTCAAAATGTGAACAGCATGATGAGAAGGACTGTTTAAATACCAATTCTAATTGAACCCAGAAATTTATTGGGCGATTTATGGATGAGCTCAGGGAAATCTGGGCTGTTCGCTTTCAACAGGGCTACCAGTCTGAGGAAGAAGCATCCTGCACCAAGGCCCTCTGATAACATGTGTGATTTCCACTTTTTTTTGTTTTGCGGAACCTGGTGGTAGCCCCAGGTCCTGCTAGTGAGGATAGCTACTGTGTAGTTAGTGGCCAGACGGCTGAGAATTTTGTTTGTTATTCTGTGATTGACAGTACTCTGACTTCTGAGAAAGAGATAATAAAGCTTTGCACCCAAATCTATGGTGTTGAAGTGGCTTCTTGAAGTGTTCCAACGTGTAAGCTGAGAAGCCAGTGATCCCAGAGAGCTAAGTGACCTTGATTTGTTACAGTATATAATAGCTGAAGCGGACAGACCTCTATTCCAGCCTCCATTGCTGTCATTGTGTATATACCATATTTTTTGGCCCATAGCACACATTTTAGCAAGAAAAAATATTGCTAAAAAGTCCCTGCATCTTATAGTTCAAAGTCAGGGAAGCCCAGCAGTGTCAGACCTCCTTGACCGCTCCCTGATCCAGCAGAGCAGTTAATATAACCCTGTTCCTGATAGCTGAATTTGCTTCTCATTGTAGCCCCTTTCTTGTCTATGACGATTGCTCAGCTCAACCTCCTAAAGCCGGGCAACCGAGTTGCTCTCTCCATGTATGCTTTTACTTATAGCCATTTGTCCTCTCGCTCTGACAGACAGGAGCACTTTCACTTGAATTCCGCCGACAACCATGATATATTGTAGCTGTACGCAGTATATTTAGATGCACATCACCAAGATCACTCAGCCCTAACTCAAGCTGTTAGTGCTTTGGCTTCACGAGGTCAGGGGGATGGGGCCCATCTCTGTTTTGCTTTTAACTCTTTTGAGGTCAATTACTGGTGTGGGAGGAAGGTACAGCTGGTGAATGACCTGAGGTCAAGAGAACTTGCTCACTGCTGGCTGAAAACATCCTGTTACCACACTGTACAGTAGGTGCATGTGGTTTATATCCAGAAACATAGTGACATCCATTCAACCTGATGGTCTCTTTTACTAAGAGAGAAACCTCCCGTTACACTTCAGGGTGACAGTCAGTGCTCGTTTCAAATCTCTAAAGAATTGTACAGTGTTTGTATATAACAAATTAAATGTCCTTCTGATTTTTAAGTTGTACAGACTGCAGTTGTAGGTTATATTTTATAGCCGCACACTGAAAAAATGCATTATGTGATTGAGGAAAAAGGATGGAAGCATAGAAAAGAGCACTTGTGCATTGTAGCTGATGTGTTTTATTCCCCTGCTCTCTGATCTGCAGTTTGCATTATTTTTTCCATTTAAAAAGTTCTGATGGAAGGGACTATTCACTTCTATTTTAACATTCAGGTAAATTTTGATGGATATACAGTTTGAATCTAACATAAGGGAAACTGTTATTTCTAGGGATGAGTGAATCAACTTCGGATGAAACATCCAAAGTCGATTTGCATAAAACTTTGTTTCAATACTGTACGGAGCCAGAGCTCCGTACAGTATTAGAATGTATTGTCTCCGATGAGCCGAAGTTATTACTTCGCGAGTCTTTTGAGACTTTTCATAATAACTTCAGAAATTGATTTATACTGTAAAAAAACATTACCTTGGAACTGAACCCGAGTTCGGGAGATGTTTTTTTTACAGTAGAAATTAATTTATGAAGTTATTGTGCGAAGTCTTGCGAGACTTCGTGAAGCAATAACTTCTGCTCATCGGAGCTAATATTATCTAATACTGTTTGGAGCTTCTGCTCCGTACAGTATTAGAACGATGTTTTATGCGAATCGACTTCAGATGTTTCATCCGAAGTCGATTCGCTCATCCCTAATTTTGATATGTGGACATCTTCCTTTCTCCTCCCTATTAACTTTTTGTTACTAGAAGATGAGAAAGACAATATAAGTTACACCAATTATACGCCTGTGTTTCATCTGTATCAACACGTTAATATCACCCAGTACATAAACTAGCTGTACAGTTTTAACAGGAATTTAGGTTGGACAGGGCAAACCTCAGTTTACCATATCCATGGTCACTCTAAAATCAATATTAAAGCCATGTGCTTTCAGGGAATCTCCACCCTTTTTGGGGAGAGTTACATAATCAAAAATCATGAAACATAAGTCATGTTCAGTGTGACAAAAATCACTGCAAAAAATACACCAAAATGATACGCAACTGACAATACTAGCTAATTCCTCAGGCCGATGTTAAAAGCTGAGAACTTTGCCAATATCTTCCAGTCAGGAACATATCGGAGCCCCACATGCACCACATCACGGTGTCTCAGCATGCATGGGGTCCTACCACTCAACTGCCCGTGGTGTGTGAACAGGGTCTGAACCAACTCACAGCCAGACCCTCTCATGTCTCCATAGTGGTATCACCAATGCACTGTGAGGTAGAATAAAGCTGTGAGCTGCTCCCACAACAGACCATGTGACACAGAAGCTACCAGGTGCAAAAGAATGTTACCAACAAAATAAAGTGGCACATTCCATACACATAAGGACAAAAACTCACTGGCCTAAATGGGTAAAAATGCTCCAAACCCAGACACTGTAGTGTGTAACCCATTGTTTTGAAATGGTTGGACACAGGTAAGTCTGCTGTTGGCAAACAAAAACGACGCAAAGAGGAGTTCAAGCAAGTTCCATGCAAAGAGGAAAATCACCTACCACAACTACCACTTTTTTAGGAATACAGTCACACCCATCAACCGGAGAAGACTCACCAAGAGGGGAGGCCATCGATATTGCCGAACACGCAAGAACCAGGTTACAGAGGGCGACCAAATCACAGACAGTGAAACCTTGACAAACAAGAAGCAATAACTATGGACCACAGTGTCGGACTGTTGTGCACCATACAGATACATTCAAATATTACCTGCTCACACAGCAGCAAGATGCTACCAGATGATTGAATATGGGGATCCCTGCAGCAACTTTGAGAAGGTAGGTCCTGGGGAAAAGAGGATACTGGCTAGTTTTCCTCTATACCTAGAAGTCATCTCAGCTATCTGATCGTGTCTATAATAATAAACTGGGGAGTTTATTTAATAATCTCTCAAGTTTTTTGTATGAACATAGGCTGGTTAAGGTGTTGTACTCTGAATATATGTATGTAGTGCAGTAAGTCTACTGCCACTTGTGTAGGGGGTGGGAGACTAGGGCCCACCAGGGGATTCACCTGTACTCCTGTGGGCCAGTCCAAGCTTGACGATGATCAGTGATTGCCGCTTAGCTGCATTGTGCATAGGAGGTCCTGTCTCCATACAAACGTGGTCTGCTGTTCTGTATCTCCCTCATGCTTTGCAGCACTGCCTGTTTAAGTGGTACCTTGGAACTGAACCAGAGTTCGCGAAATGTTTTTTTACATTAGAAATAAATTTATGAAGTTATTGTGCAATAACTTCGGCTCATCTGAGCCAATACATTCTAATACTGTATAGAGCTCCTGCTCCATACAGTATTAGAACAAATTTTTATGCTAATCGACTTCAAATGTTTCATCCGAAGTTGATTCGCTCATCCCTACTTAAGACGTAAAAACCACGTCATCCTCCATGACACAGCTGAGAGGACACCAACCAATTGTATTGCTGATCCAAAAGTTGCACATGAGGGGCCCCTAATACCACAAGGCATGTCCTTGTGAGAAAAAACAGAAAGTAGGGAACCCCCACAAAAAAAGGCCCTGGGACTGTGGAGCCATTACTTATCCACAAGGCACCACCTGCTAAAAAAACACCAAAGAACTGTAAGCGACGGTGTAATAGAAAGACTTGTCATAAACAAGACACCGCAGTGAAGGATATCTCTTTCAATTTTGAGACCCTTAAAAAATTGGACTAGAAAATGGCAGAGTCTCTTGAAGACCTTTTGAAGGCATCTTGTGAAGCTTCCAAAGCCAGTCTTAAAAGGAAAGCACCAACCTCCAATGACAGTCAGTCCAGGACATTTCCGAAAGAGCTATGGCAGAAATCACATCCAATCCATCTACCAAAGATGTAGGAAACCCGGAGCTGGGAACACCACAAGTGGAGATGGCCTATACCTGGAGAGCACAGAACAACTTGTCTCCAGAGCATTTATCCATCCTGAAGAGCAGCAGCCAGGAAGGCATGCTGGGCGATGACATCATTAACAAGGCCCAGGATCTCCTGCAGAATCAGTTTGGGGAGTTTGATGGCCTGCAGCCCACTGCTTATATTCTCTTTCCAGGGTACAGTGTGCTAAAGAAGGCTGTACAAATACACTACAATGAGGGCAGGGAGCACTGGCTGACCACCTGCTTCAAAAATGGCGACATCCTAGTGACCGACAGTATCAAGACCAGCAATTTGCCTCTATCTGTTTATGAGCAGATTAATAACATCTACAGTCGTGGCCAAAAGTTTTGAGAATGACACAAATATTAGTTTTCACAAAGTTTGCTGCTAAACTGCTTTCAGATCTTTGTTTCAGTTGTTTCTGTGATGTAGTGAAATATAATTACACGCACTTCATACGTTTCAAAGGCTTTTATCGACAATTACATGACATTCATGCAAAGAGTCAGTATTTGCAGTGTTGGTCCATCTTTTTCAGGACCTCTGCAATTCAACTGGGCATGCTCTCAATCAACTTCTGGGCCAATTCCTGACTGATAGCAACCCATTCTTTCATAATCACTTCTTGGATTTTGTCAGAATTAGTGGGTTTTTGTTTGTCCACCCGCCTCTTGAGGATTGACCACAAGTTCTCAATGGGATTAAGATCTGGGGAGTTTCCAGGCCATGGACCCAAAATGTCAACGTTTTGGTCCCCGAGCCACTTAGTTATCACTTTTGCCTTACGGTGCTCCATCGTGCTGGAAAATGCATTGTTTTTCACCAAACTGTTGTTGGATTGTTGGAAGAAGTTGCTGTTGGAGGGTGTTTTGGTACCATTCTTTATTCATGGCTGTGTTTTTGGGCAAAATTGTGAGTGAGCCCACTCCCTTGGATGAGAAGCAATCCCACACATGAATGGTCTCAGGATGCTTTACTGTTGGCATGACACAGGACTGATGGTAGCGCTCACCTTTTCTTCTCCGGACAAGCCTTTTTCCAGATGCCCCAAACAATCGGAAAGAGGCTTCATCGGAGAATATGACTTTGCTCCACTCCTCAGCAGTCCATTCACCATACTTTCTGCAGAAGATCAATCTGTCCCTGATGTTTTTTTTGGAGAGAAGTGGCTTCTTTGCTGCCCTTCTTGACACCAGGCCATCTTCCAAAAGTCTTCGCCTCACTGTGCGTGCAGATGCGCTCACACCTGACTGCTGCCATTCCTGAGCAAATTCTGCACTGGTGGCACTCCGATCCCGCAGCTGAATCCTCTTTAGGAGACGATCCTGGCGCTTCCTGGACTTTCTTGGACGCCCTGAAGCCTTCTTAACAAGAATTGAACCTCTTTTCTTAAAGTTCTTGATGATCCTATAAATTGTTGATTGAGGTGCAATCTTAGTAGCCACAATATCCTTGCCTGTGAAGCCATTTTTATGCAACGCAATGATAGCTGCACACGTTTCTTTGCAGGTCACCATGGTTAACAATGGAAGAACAATGATTTCAAGCATCACCCTCCTTTTAACATGTCAAGTCTGCCATTTTAACCCAATCAGCCTGACATAATGATCTCCAGCCTTGTGCTCGTCATCATTCTCACCTGAGTTAACAAGACGATTACTGAAATGATCTCAGCAGGTCCTTTAATGACAGCAATGAAATGCAGTGGAAAGGTTTTTTTGGGATTAAGTTTATTTTCATGGCAAAGAAGGACTATGCAATTCATCTGATCACTCTTCATAACATTCTGGAGTATATGCAAATTGCTATTATAAAAACTTAAGCAGCAACTTTTCCAATTTCCAATATTTATGTAATTCTCAAAACTTTTGGCCACGACTGTACATTCCATCCCAATCCAAGTACGTTTTGAACTGGAAGATGATCATAATTGATCTACATTCTTCATTGTTGATGCATGTTCAGAGTCACTGATGGATTCCAGTACCTCTCTGTTGTTTGAGATGAATTTGTGAAGGCGCAGGTTTCCTCTTGCGCATAACTCTTGGCTTTCTTTCACTAGATTGATTGCAGATTCTGTGGACTCTAGACTTATAAGACCATCATCTATATATAAGTTTTTCTTTAGAAAATTTTCTGCTGATGGGCAATCCTTTTCATTCTGATTGGCCAGGTACTTCATACCATAATTGGCGCAACCTGGAGATGATGCTACTCCAAACAAGTGTACTTTCATTCTGTATTCTGCTGGCGCTGTATCTGTATCTCCATCCTCCCACCATAGAAACCTCAGGAAGTCTCTATCTTCATTCTTCACATGAAACTGGTAGAACATCTTTTCAACGTCACACATGACCGCTACAGGATACTTTCTGAATCTACAGAGTACTCCAGGCAGAGTGTTTGTAAGATCTGTCCTTTTAGTAGATGATCGTTTAATTCAACACCATCGTACTTTGCTGAGCAATCAAATACTACTCTAATCTTATCTGGTTTCTTTGAGTGGTAAACACCATGATCTGGGATGTACCACACTTCTCCTTCATTAGGTTGGTTATTAACTTTCTCTGCATGTCCTTCTTCAAGGATGCCTTCCATGAATTTCAAATAATCATTCTTGAGTTTGGGATCTCTTCCCATCCTTTTCTTCAAACATTTCAATCTTGCTAGGGCAAGATTTCTGTTATTTGGGAGACGAGGTCGCTCTCTATAGGGTAAGGGCATTTCAAGATGACCTTGTTGATTCTGCTGAATACTTTATTCTAGAGTGCGTACGAACTTTATGTCTTCTTGGGATACACTCTTTTCTTTAGAGTCTGCAAAGTCAGATTCAAGAATCTTGATTATTATTGCTGGACTTACAGTTGATACAGATATTGGACAGATATTCAATGACACAATCCTGTCACCTGTCTTGAGTTTGCGATCTGCTGTTTTCCTCCAACAACACCCCATCCTAGATCAGTTTGAACAGCGTAGGGTTCACCCTTTCCTCCTGTGATTACTTTTCGTGGTACCAAGGCTTTGGGACAATCGTAGCCTATCAACAGTCCAACACCAAACTCCTTCAGCAGGGACATTTCATGAGATATGACAGATAGGTGCTCCCATTTTTTGGCTGTTTCACAGGTAGGTATGTGATCTCGATCTAGAGGTATATCGTCTTTTGTATAAGCTGGAGGTAGATCTAATGTGAAGTTTGAATGAAGTCCTCTAATTATTAGTCCTTTGACCCTTTAACTGTTCACTACTGTGTCTCTCCTCATCATTGTGGTCAGTTTGAGCTTCACTGGTTCTGTAGCCACTTGTAATTTCTTGCAGATTTCTTAATCAATGAAGGTGACGTCACTCTGGGAATCCAGAAGCGCATAGGCATATATCTTCTTGTTCCTCCTTTTATGATTTGAAATGCACACTGGTACAACCATTGATGTGCCGTTGCTTTCTCCTTCAATTGTTGGCACTTTTGTATGGAGTGGTTCTCTCCACAGAACATACACTTGAAGGTAGTCTGAAGATTTGTCGGTTCTGTCTCTCTACTGATCCCATTAGTGACTTTGGACTTGCTCTTGTAGGTATCTGGACCTTTAGCTGCTGTGTTGGTTGCAAAGCTAGTTGCTCTTGCACGTCTTATCTCTCCTGCAGGCCTTTCTTCTAAGGATTTTAAGACATAAGATGATGTTACTGGATTACATGCTATCCGTGCTTCCTCATTGACGAATTCAGAGAACTCTTTAAAACTTGGGAAGTTCTTACCTAGATCTAACTGTTTAGTCACATAGCGATTCCATTTAGAAGCCACTTCTTCAGGTAGCTTAGTTAGCATCCTATGGTTTTCTATATAGTTGTTCAGTACTTCCAGTCTTTGAACATGTGGGATGGCATTGCTGCATGCTTGCAGGAAGTTATTATACTTTTGGAGACTGAAGTGTTCTTTAGGACCTATTTTAGGCCAGTTATTCAATTTCTCTCTAAAAGCTCTTTGTACTAAGAAAGGATGACCGTATCTTCTATTTAATTTTTCACAAGCTTGCTTGTAGGTTTCTTCGTCTTTTCTATAGAAGTTACCTTCAAGAACTTTCTTTGCTTCCCCACCAACATATCTCTGAAGGCAGAATAACTTGTCAACTTGACTGAAGCAATGATGCTCAATGATCATTTCAAAACTTGCGTTCCACTCTATGAACTTCAGTACGTTTCCTGAAAATACAGTAGGTTCCAGAACGGGAAGTCTAGCTAGGACTGTTCTCTGTGGTCTTGCTGGGACAATAATTGTAACATTCTCCTGAGCATTGCCGTGGCATCTAGGAATAGAATCATCCGGTTCTATTTTCTCACTTAGTTCTGAATTAGGTGAGTCCCTTTCTTCTTCTTTTCCGGTAGAGATAGAGGGTAAATCCACACACCTTTTCCTAACAATGGACTAGGCCTCTCTTTGTATTTCTGAGCAGGGATGGAAGGATAATGACTTATTTCTTTACTACATGCTGGACATTTCCTTTCATTCTTTTTAGCGTATGAAGGAAAATAGGAGTCTTTTTCTTCATTTAGATTAATTGAGAGATTAATTGCCAAAGAGAGTAAAACTAACCCTAAAATGTTCTTAAATTATAAAAATGTTAAAAAGTATAAATCTGAAGGTGTTGGCCCTTTAAAGAGTAATGAGGGGGGTAGTCGCAGAGAGCGACGAGGAGAAAGCAAAGCTATTAAATATTTTTCTCTCCAATGTATTCACTGAGGAAAATAAACTGCCAGATGAAATGCTGAAATTAAAAATAAATTCCCCATTAAAAGTGTCCTGTCTCCAGCCTGGGGAGAGAGGTAACAAACAGTTAAAAGATGTGGAGAAAAATACTTCCACCAAAGAGGAGCAGGTGCCTAGTTTGCAGGACATATTTCAAGAAATAAAAAACTGCAACCTGGCAATACAGGACCTCTCTCTCCAGACTGGAAATATTAAGGAGGCGGTAGGTCTCCTCAGGGCAGATTTACAAAAATATAAAGACAGGATGATAGAAGTAGAGAAGAGTACATCGGACTCTGAGGACCTTCTGCAGACAATAGTCAAAGAAAAACATATTTTAAAGGAGGAAAATAGAGAACTCAAAAATAAATTACTGGATTTGGAAAATAGGTCTAGAAGGGCTAATTTGAGATGCTTGGGGTTACCGGAGGGTGCAGAGGGAACCATTGGGAAAGGATATCTCAGATTATAAAAACTTTGTGGAGCGGGCCCACAGACTGTCGGCAAGGCTACCCCCTCCTGGTACAAGATCGCGACCAATAATAATACATTTTTATCGGTTAGGGATAAGGAGGAGGTATTACGTAGGTCAAGAAATAAAGGGAAGTTGGAATATGCAGGTACAACAATAATGTTGTTTTCTGATTATGCAAAGGAAACAGCAAGGGAAAGAAGCCATTTTATTGATGTAAAAAAAAAATGTTGCGCTTAAATAATGTAAAGTACTCAATGATGTTTTCGGCTAAATTGAGAGTTGAATGGGAGAATAAAACTTGTTTTTTTGATACTGCAGAAGCGGCGGGAGAATGGATTAAAGAAAATATAAAGACTTGAGGTGTAAAATAGGGCTGGGTCTTAGTCGGGAGCAGGGTCGGCCTTAGGTGTCCAGGCGCCATGTGCGAGCTAACCTTGTGGCGCCCCCCCCCCCCAAAAAAAAAAAAAAAAAAAACACTGCTTGTTGCTGGCATCATGGCATAGGCTGGCTGACTATCCAACCAAGTAGTTACCAGCCCACACACCCCAAAGGCCCGTGTAATGTTATACTTCCCTACTTCGTGAGATTTCCCTACCCTCGTCACTTCCGGTCGCACCGGACATGACGTGAGGAGGTGTGCAGCGCCGCGCAGGCGCACAACGTCAGGTTAGGGAAGTTTCACAGCAGAGTGCGCATGCGCCAGGAGTCTCGCCGGCGGTTAGGGTAGGGAAAACTATGGGCCAGTGCGCAGGCGCAGTGATCGGATGGATGTTCTCAGCTGAACACCGGCCGACACTGCACATGCACCGGGAGCCTCACCAGTGGTTAGGGAAGGGAAAAATTACGTACGGGCCAGTGCTTTTTCCCTACCCTAACCGCTGGTGAGGCTCCCAGCGCATGCGCAGTGTCGGCCGGTGTCCTGCTGAGAACATCCATCCGATCACCGCACCTGTGCACTGGCCCATAATTTTTCCCTACCCTAACCGCCGGCGAGGCTCCCAGCGCATGCGCAATCTGCTGTGAAATTTCCCTAACCCATCGTTGTGCGCAGTGCGCCCCACCAATATAATAAACATTGGTGGCACAGTGCGCCCCCCCAACACCCCAGTATAATAAACATTGGTGGCGCAGTGCGCCCCCCCAACACCCCAGTATAATAAACATTGGTGGCGCAGTGCGCCCCCCCAACACCCCAGTATAATAAACATTGGTGGCGCAGTGCGCCCCCCAACACCCCAGTATAATAAACATTGGTGGCGCAGTGCGCCCCCCCAACACCCCAGTATAATAAACATTGGCGCAGTGCGCCCCCCCTCAATATAATAAACATTGGTGGCGCAGTGCGGCCCCCCAACACCCCAGTATAATAAACATTGGTGGCGCAGTGCGCCCCCCTCAATATAATAAACATTGATGGCGCAGTGCGCCCCCCCAACACCCCAGTATAATAAACATTGGTGGCGCAGTGCGCCCCCCTCAATATAATAAACATTGATGGCGCAGTGCGCCCCCCCAACACCCCAGTATAATAAACATTGGTGGCGCAGTGCACCCCCCTCAATATAATAAACATTGGTGGCGCAGTGCGCCCCCCCTCAATATAATAAACATTGGTGGCGCAGTGCGCCCCCCCTCAATATAATAAACATTGGTGGCGCAGTGCGCCCCCCTTCAATATAATAAACATTGGTGGCGCAGTGCGCCCCCCCTCAATATAATAAACATTGGTGGCGCAGTGCGCCCCTCCTCAATATAATAAACATTGATGGCGCAGTGGGCAGTGCCAATGAGGGTTAAAAAATAAAAAAATAATTAACTCACCTCCTCCAATTGATCGTCTTCTGTTCTTTCTTCAGGACCTGTGGTGACATCACTGTGCTCATCACATGATACATCACATGATCCATCACCATGGTAATGGGTCATGTGATGAGCTCAGTGACGTCACCACAGGTCCTGAAGAAAGAACAGGAGACCGGCAGCTACGCGATCAACTGGAGGAGGTGAGTTAATTTTTTTAAATTATTTTTTAACCCTCATTGGCACTTCCCACTGAGCCACCAATGTTTCTTATACTGGGGGGGGGGCGCACTGTGCCACCAACGTTTCTTATACTAGGGGGGGGGGGCGCACTGTGCCACCAACGTTTCTTATACAAATACAGGAGGCGGGTGCCGGAATCAAATAGCCGGCACCCGACCTTTGTGACAGGGAGGTGCGATCAGCGGCAGTTAACCCCTCAGGTACCGCACCTGAAGGGTTAACTCAACTGCAACTGATCGCAGCTCCCTGTCACAGAGGTCGGGTGCCGGCTATTTGATTCCGGCACCCGCCTCCTGTATTTGTATTTCAGGTCAGTTTTCTTCATTGGTGGCGCAGTGGCCACAGCCCCTCCCCTCCTCCTCCTGTCTCTCTTCTTATTGGCAGCGGCGGGGGCAGCAGGCAGGTCAGACAGGGGAGGGGGAGATGGAGGGGGCGCCCCGAGGGAGAACACAAGTACAGCCTCGCCTGCCGCAGATTACATTGCGAGCTGTCGGCCGCCCAGCGCCCCTGTTACTATGGCGCCCCTGTGCGGCCGCACAGCCCGCACACCCCAAAGGCCGGCCCTGCCACCAACGTTTCTTATACAAATACAGGAGGCGGGTGCCGGAATCAAATAGCCGGCACCCGACCTTTGTGACAGGGAGGTGCGATCAGCGGCAGTTAACCCCTCAGGTACCGCACCTGAAGGGTTAACTCAACTGCAGCTGATCGCAGCTCCCTGTCACAGAGGTCGGGTGCCGGCTATTTGATTCCGGCACCCGCCTCCTGTATTTGTATTTCAGGTCAGTTTTCTTCATTGGTGGCGCAGTGGCCACAGCCCCTCCCCTCCTCCTCCTGTCTCTCTTCTTATTGGCAGCGGCGGGGGCAGCAGGAAGGTCAGACAGGGGAGGGGGAGATGGAGGGGGCGCCCCGAGGGAGAACACAAGTACAGCCTCGCCTGCCGCAGATTACATTGCGAGCTGTCGGCCGCCCAGCGCCCCTGTTACTATGGCGCCCCTGTGCGGCCGCACAGCCCGCACACCCCAAAGGCCGGCCCTGCCACCAACGTTTCTTATACAAATACAGGAGGCGGGTGCCGGAATCAAATAGCCGGCACCCGACCTTTGTGACAGGGAGGTGCGATCAGCGGCAGTTAACCCCTCAGGTACCGCACCTGAAGGGTTAACTCAACTGCAGCTGATCGCAGCTCCCTGTCACAGAGGTCTGGTGCCGGCTATTTGATTCCGGCACCCGCCTCCTGTATTTGTATTTCAGGTCAGTTTTCTTCATTGGTGGCGCAGTGGCCACAGCCCCTCCCCTCCTCCTCCTGTCTCTCTTCTTATTGGCAGCGGCGGGGGCAGCAGGAAGGTCAGACAGGGGAGGGGGAGATGGAGGGGGCGCCCCGAGGGAGAACACAAGTACAGCCTCGCCTGCCGCAGATTACATTGCGAGCTGTCGGCCGCCCAGCGCCCCTGTTACTATGGCGCCCTGTGCGGCCGCACAGCCCGCACACCCCAAAGGCCGGCCCTGGTCGGGAGAGAGTAATGCTAAGAGAGAGAGCCAGGTTCGGATGTTATCCTGGGTCATTCAGAAAGGGTGGGCTAGGGAGGGGTTTGTAACCTGCTGTGTTATTCAACCCTGTTTTTTTTGTTTTTTTTCTCTCTCTCTCTCTTCTCCTTTCGCGTTTTCCTCTTCCTCAGCCCCTCCTCAACTATAGATAGGAAATGGGCAGCTAGTGTTAATGACATATTATGAGAATAATTTCATGGAATATTAGGGGCCTGAGCAGGGGAGTAAAGAGAGTTGCAGTTTTTGATGCAATACATAGGTTTCTCCCCGCTATAATTTGTCTAGAAGAAACACATCTGACAGGCGAGACGATAACAGGGGTGACCAGGCCATGGATGCAGTATGCCTACCATTTGGTTTATTCATCATATGCGAGAGGAGTGAGTATAATTATTATGAGTAATCATTTTTATTGGTTTTGCATAACGTATGATTTCAATTGTTATTCAGTATGCAAAGAGAGTATATATATCTGGAAAAACAATTGGTGTTACACCATTAATAATACAATACAGTTGAGGGTGAGGCACAAACCCTCAGTTTGCCTCATAGAGATAACAGATGTTCAGGATACAAAGCAATAATTCAATTGACATAGAACTTACGTTCCTTTAGTAGGAACTAAACTCTGAGTACTTAACTATAAAAATAAAATAAAAATAAGTGTAGAAAATAGGAGGTCTATCAAGCAGCGCAGCGGCCTTTCAAAGGTGATGTATTATTCATGGTGTATAGTAGGGACTCAACATCCAAGGGGACCAGGTCCTTTTCTTTACAGATTGGCTTAAAATTTAGTCTGGGAGAAGTCTCTCTAGTCTACATGTGGTATTCAGAGTATGGATCACTTCGGAAAACGATGGAGGATTCACTTCTTTCCAGTGTCTAGTGATAACTAATTTAGCACTGAGTAAAATATGCCTTATAACACGTCTTTCATCATACGGAAGATCATCTATATAAAGGAATAGAAGAGCTAATGCGGGGGATGGAGAAACCCGGATACCAGTAGTATGTGCTATCAGATCGAAAATCGAGTGCCAAAATGGAATGAGTTTAGGACATGCCCAAATAATGTGAAGAAGAGAACCGGTAATACCACATTCACACCAGCAACAAGCCTAGGTTCCTGGGTATATGATGCTTAGGCGGTGAGGAGTATAATACCATCTAAGAAGGGTTTTAATCCCGGTTTCATAATGTGTAACACATTTAAATGTAGCCCCAATAAATCGGACTGTTTCAGCCCATCTTTCCTCTGGAAATGACAGACGTAATTCGCTTTCCCATTTCAATAAGGGAGGAGATTTGAAAAATGTGGATTTGTCATTTAATATATTGTATAAATGATGAGTAGTATGATGTTTAAATAGAGAAGGTGACTGGAAAATCCTAACCACCTCTGGGTGAGATTTAGGAGGGGAGAGGAGGAGACTGCTGAGGCAGTGGCTTATTCTCATATAAGAGAGAAATTGGGAAGTAGGTAAGTGGTATATTTGGCACAATCGTTCAAAAGAAATCATAACTGAGTTTTCCACTAGTTGGGCGGCAGATAGAATGCTAGCCGCAGACCAGGATGAGAGATCAATGTTACTTATGTACAGTCGTGGCCAAAAGTTTTGAGAATTACATAAATATTGGAAATTGGAAAGGTTGTTGCTTAAGTATTTATAATAGCAATTTGCATATACTCCAGAATGTTATGAAGAGTGATCCGATGAATTGCATAGTCCTTCTTTGCCATGAAAATTAACTTAATCCCAAAAAAAACTTTCCACTGCATTTCATTGCTGTCATAAAAGGACCTGCTGAGATCATTTCAGTAATCGTCTTGTTAACTGAGGTGAGAATGTTGATGAGCACAAGGCTGGAGATCATTATGTCAGGCTGATTGGGTTAAAATGGCAGACTTGACATGTTAAAAGGAGGGTGATGCTTGAAATCATTGTTCTTCCATTGTTAACCATGGTGACCTGCAAAGAAACCCGTGCAGCCATCATTGCGTTGCATAAAAATGGCTTCACAGGCAAGGATATTGTGGTTACTAAGATTGCACCTCAATCAACAATTTATAGGATCATCAAGAACTTCAAGGAAAGAGGTTCAATTCTTGTTAAGAAGGCTTCAGGGCGTCCAAGAAAGTCCAGCAAGCACCAGGATTGTCTCCTAAAGAGGATTCAGCTGCGGGATCGGAGTGCTCAGGAATGGCAGCAGGCAGGTGTGAGCGCATCTGCACGCACAGTGAGGCGAAGACTTTTGGAAGATGGCCTGGTGTCAAGAAGGGCAGCAAAGAAGCCACTTCTCTCCAAAAAAAACATCAGGGACAGATTGATCTTCTGCAGAAAGTATGGTGAATGGACTGCTGAGGAGTGGAGCAAAGTCCTATTCTCCGATGAAGCCTCTTTCCGATTGTTTGGGGCATCTGGAACTAGGCTTGTCTGGAGAAGAAAAGGTGAGCGCTACCATCAGTCCTGTGTCATGCCAACAGTAAAGCAACCTGATACCATTCATGTGTGGGGTTGCTTCTCATCCAAAGGGAGTGGGCTCACTCACAATTTTGCCCAAAAGCACAGCCATGAATAAAGAATGGTAACAAAACACCCTCCAACAGCAACTTCTTCCAACAATCCAACAACAGTTTGGTGAAGAACAATGCATTTTCCAGCACAATGGAGCACCGTGCCATAAGGCAAAAGTGATAACTAAGTGGCTCGGGGACCAAAACGTTGACATTTTGGATCCATGGCCTGGAAACTCCCCAGATCTTAATCCCATTGAGAACTTGTGGTCAATCCTCAAGAGGCGGGTGGACAAACAAAAACCCACTAATTCTGACAAACTCCAAGAAGTGATTATGAAAGAATGGGTTGCTAGCAGTCAGGAATCGGCCCAGAAGTTGATTGAGAGCATGCCCAGTCGAATTGCAGAGGTCCTGAAAAAGAAGGGCCAACACTGCAAATACTGACTCTTTGCATAAATGTCATGTAATTGTCGATAAAAGCCTTTGAAACGTATGAAGTGCGTGTAATTATATTTCACTACATCACAGAAACAACTGAAACAAAGATCTAAAATCAGTTTAGCAGCAAACTTTGTGAACACTAAAATTTGTGTCATTCTCAAAACTTTTGGCCACGACTGTACAAACTTAGGGTATTTATCGATACATGTGGTAATATGTTGAGATTGGCTATACCCTGTGATAAGTGGAACTGGGACCATATTTTGATGGCATGTTTCACCATAATCCGATGGTCAACACTCTTAGGTTTTAATAGAGATAGGCAGAGTAGATCTTTCAACGATACATTTGGGGTTAGAAGGTTTTCCATTTTAACCCATGGTTTTGCTGATGATGGATTCCACCACTCTCTAGTAAATGAGAGATTAATAGTGTGGAAGTAGTCTTTGATGGAGGGAAGGCGTAGACCACCAGCCTGTTTCCTTCTGAACATAATGGATTGGGCCAATCTGGGACGTCTAGATTTCCATATGTAACTGTTGAGAATTTTTTGTGCATCTTTGAAAAAGGAATCAGGTACTGGAATTGGTAGTGCCCGAAAGAGGTAAATAAGCTTGGGTAGAGTCATCATTTGAAATGACGCTATTCTACCAACCCATGAGATCTCTTGCATGCTAAATTTTTCTAAATCTTTCGACATAGTGGCGAGGAGGGGTACATAATTGTGTTGGTATGCGAGTGAACAAGGATAGGACAATTTGATTCCCAAATAAGGGAGGTGTGATGTTTGCCAATCAAGCGGAAACATATTTTTTAGGACTCTTAGCTCTGTTAGAGGGATGTTAATAGGGAATATTTGGGATTTGGAATTATTAATTTTGTAGTATGAAAGACATAGTGGGAGATGATTGAAAAAACGTGTCTTAGTGAATGGCTAGGTTTAGTCATTGTTAAGATAATATCATCAGCATATAGTGATATTACATGTGACATTGATCCTATTCGTAGTCCGTGTATATCGGGAGAGAGGCGAATATGTTGAGCTAGAGGTTCTAGGGCTAAAATAAATAAAAGGGGGGAGAGAGGGCATCCCTGCCGGGAACCGTTAGTAATATGGAAGCTTTTTGAGAGTACACCATTGACAAAAAATTTTGCTATAGGGTCGGAATATAGACCACGGATTGCTTGAATGATAGGGCCAGAAAAACCCATGGATTCAAGGACAAAAAAATCGTAGTGCCAATGAAGGTGATCAAACGCCTTTTCTGAGTCCAGGGTAACCGTAACCATTGGAGTGTTGTGTAATTCAGCAACATTAAGAATATTGAATAAGCGTCTAGTATTGTCAGATGCCTGTCTGCCTTTCACAAAACCGGATTGGTCATCACCTATTAATTGGGGAAGGATTGAGGCTAGCCTGGAAGCAATCAGTTTAGCAAAAAATTTTATGTCAGAGTTCAGAAGGGAAATTGGTCTAAAATTTTGGGGCGAGTCCAGGGATTTGCCAGGTTTGGGTAATGTGACAATTAGTGCCATTAACATATCCGAAGGGAAGGGAGAGCCAGACATCGTGTTAGGAAACAATGGGAGAAGGAAGGGGGCTAGGGTAACGTAATAATGTTTATAATATTAATTTGATAGTCCGTCCGGGCCTGGTGATTTGCCTAGGGGTAGGGAAGAAATTAGTTTATTCAATTCAAGTTCTTGGATTGGGGCATTTAATAGTGTTGTCACGGCGGACAGGATATAAGATACACAGATAACTAAACAAACAAGTTTTCTAGGCGAGAAGCTGGGGATAAGGTCACCTCCTAGCAAATCCCTAACAGCTCTCCCTATTCTGCTTTGCCCACAAAATCAGACCCTAAAGGTGGGAATAATGTGTCCTCGTGCCTGGGCTGAGAATACCCTAGAATCCCTGAGATGGTGAAAGGGGAAAAGGGGCAGCCTGCTCCCTCAGAACCAGGAGGGGACAGATGACACACAAACAGCCTAGACAGCAAACCAAAGAAATCAGAAACCAACTTATCTCATCTGAGCAGGAAAAGACAATCCTTCACTCCTTGCTTCCACAGCCTGACAGAAGCTATAACCCGCACGGAACACTGGGACGGGAGTAATTTAAACCCACGACCCCACCCAGTGCACCTGAAGGGAGGCGGATCTAGCACGACTCCAAAACAAAACAAATGACTAGACACGTGCTGCTAATCTGGCAGACCTCCGTACATAGTCTGAGCAGAGCATGACAGTACCCCCCCTTCTACGGGTGACCTCCGGACACCCCGGACCAACCTTATCCGGGTGGGATCTGTGAAAAGCCCTCACCAGTCGGCTGGCACTGACATCCAGCGCCGGAACCCACATCCTCTCCTCAGGGCCGTATCCCCTCCAGTGTACCAAGTACTGAAGGGAACACCGAAGAACTCTAGAGTCAAGAACCCTGGAGATCTCGAACTCTAAATTTCCATCGACCAGAACAGGAGGAGGGGGCAATGGCGATGGTTCCACCGGTTTCACATATTTTCAGACCTGTGGAACACATCATGGATCCTCCAAGTCTGCGGAAGATCCAGCCAAAACGCTACTGGATTGATCACCGCAGATATTTTGTACGGACCAATAAATCTTGGACAATTATCCGAATAAAATTCACTCCAACCAATGATTTGTCTTGCTTGCCAATCTATAATTGGGTTATGTTTTGTCAACCACAGTAACCCTAAGACTATAGGAGCGGGAAAATCCTTCATGACAAAACAAGACATAATCTCAACATGTGAATCACCCACCCTTAACTGAATACCATGAGCAATATGAGTGAGACTCCTTTGAGAAAGAGGGGAAGAATCAATTGCAAAAACCGGAATCTCTCTTTCTAAAGTGCAAGTACTTAGACCCAGATTTTGAAGAAAAAGAAAGTCAATAAGGTTTACCCCAGCACCACAGTCAATGAATACTTCAACAAAAAATGTTCTTGAGTCTAGCGCCACCTTAGCTGGAAGGAGAAAACGAGTATTACAGGGAGCTTGCATACCTGCTTGCTCCACCACTCCATTCATGCTACCAAGAGTCAGGACGTTTTTTTTTTTTCTTATCATCATGCGGTTTAACTAAAGGACAAGCAAAAACAAAATGACCACTTTTCCCACAGTAGTAACATAGTTTATTCAATTTCCTAAAGGCTCTACTACCAGAATGGAAAGATACCTCACCCAGCTGCATGGGTTCCTCCCCTACCCCAGAGTTACCTGTAACATCACCCTGGGAAGCAGTAGAGACGAAACCACTCACAGAAGGGATCCCTTGCGCGGAGGGAGCCTTACACCTCTCTCTAATACGTCTATCTAACCGTACTGCCAAAGACATAGCATTCTCCAAAGAATCTGGGTACTCATGAAAAGCAAGGGCATCTTTCAATCTTTCAGATAACCCCTGACAAAACTGACTACGTAACGCGGGGTCATTCCACTCTGACTCTGTAGCCCATCTCCTAAACTCAACACAGTAAGCCTCTGCAGTATGTTCACCCTGTAATAAATTACGCAATTCAGATTCCGCCATCGAGACCCGATCTGGGTCATCGTAAATTAATCCCAGGGCTTTGAAAAATTCTTCCACCGACCGGAGGGCCAGAGAACCGGGCGGTAGAGAAAAGGTCCAGGATTGCGCGTCCCCTTTAAACAGAGAAATGATTATACCCACCCTCTGACTTTCATCACCTGACGAAGATGGACGCAGCCAAAAATACAACTTGCATGACTCTTTAAAGCGGATAAAGTCATCCGCACCCCCTGCAAATCTCTTAGGAAGAGCGACTTTAGGCTCCCCACAAATTTGACCTGCACCTGATGCCAGAGCATTCTGACACCGTGTGACCGAACTACGCTGATCCGCAACCTCTAGAGATAATCCCTGCATGCGGTCAACTAGCACATCAATTGACGCCATCACAAAACTGCTGAGTAATGGCAGTCAAAGTATGGCGGGTTATAATGTCACGGCGGACAGGATATAAGATACACAGATAACTAAACAAACACGTTTTCTAGGCGAGAAGCTGGGGATAAGGTCACCTCCTAGCAAATCCCTAACAGCTCTGCCTATTTTGCTTTGCCCACATTCAGACCCTAAAGGTGGGAATAATGTGTCCTCGTGCCTGGGCTGAGAATACCCTAGAATCCCTGAGATGGTGAAAGGGGAAAAGGGGCAGCCTGCTCCCTCAGAACCAGGAGGGGACAGACGACACACAAACAGCCTAGACAGGAAACCAAAGAAATCAGAAACCAATTTATCTTATCTGAGCAGGAAAAGCCAATCCTTCACTCCTTGCTTCCACAGCCTGACAGAAGCTATAACCCGCACGGAACACTGGGAGCAGGGGCGTAGCTATAGACTCATGGGCCCTGGTGCAAGAGTTCAATTTGGGCCCCCCCCCACCCTCAATACCGTTTCCTAACACCACCAGACCCCTGCACACCCACTATGCATGCCCAATGGCAGAACTAAAATCTCACAGAGAAAATACATTTTAATCCAATAAGTGCATAATAATGATGATAAGGATGCCATCTAAAAGTAGTAATTTTTTATTTATTGAAAAATCATATGTCTCTCCCTGTCATAAAGCTAAACTAACAGGATTGTGCTCCACACCTAGTTTATCACGCCGCCAGTTAATACATCCCTGATGTATTAACTGACCAATAACATGGAGATCCCAGTGCCAGCTGCCTTGCTGGTGGACGATTGGCATATACTTCTGCTGTGGGCCACAGCAGAAGTATATGCCAATCGTCCACCAGCAAGGCAGCTGGCACTGGGATCTCCATGTTATTGGTCAGTTAATACATCAGGGACCCCCTGGCATAGCTAAGTGCAAACTGGGTGATCCATAGGCAGGACTGAGTGGCTACCCTCATCCACCAGCCCGTCCCTAATGCCAGTCAATACCCCCTTAGGAAATCTCTCATCAGATGTGAGAGCAGCAGAGATCGATCAGCCAGGATTAATGTGCACAGTGGGAGGCCTCCCTTAGGCAAGTGACAAACTGCCCCCCTCATTCTTAGGCAAGTGACAAACTCAGCTCTGCTACATCTACAATGAGCAATCAGCCTGCTGCTGTGCTGCCTGCAGTGACATCTGATGAGAGTACTGAATGAGATTTGTTTCCTAAAGGAGGGGGTATTGACTGGTCTGGTCTGGGGCTGCTGGGCTTAAGTTATCACTATGTCACCGCCACCGGCGCTCCCACCAGGCGGGTTAGGGCCCCCAGACTCACTCAGGGACAGTCACAGACACTTAGACTGGTCTGGACCGGACCACCAGGACCCCGGTCCGGTCGGATGGTCCAGCCACGCTCACCTCAGCAGACTGTCAGGCAGTCGCACTCGTCGCTGGCTCAGGATAGGAGGAGCGGAGCTCTCAGCCAGGAGAGGAGTCAGTCAGACAGTGAGTCACTTGCAGCCAGCACCGCTGCACACAGCTTCCTCTTCCGTCTTCCGACCTCAACTGAAGCCGCTCCCCCTCCCTCCTCACATAGCCTGCCCTGCACAGTGCGCGTCACGCAGGGCCTCGCCTCCGCTCTGCCTCCGCCCCCTGTGAATCTGATTTCACTCAGTTATCAGCTGCGGGCCGCATTCTCCTGGCTTGAGGGGGCCCCGTGGGCCCCCCTGACTTAGGGGCCCGGTCGCAATTGCGACCACTGCGACCCCTATAGCTACGCCACTGACTGGGAGGGGAGTAATTTAAACCCACGACCCCACCCAGTGCACCTGAAGGGAGGCAGATCTAGCACGACTCCAAAACAAAACAAATGACTAGACACGTGCTGCTAATCTGGCAGACCTCCGTACATAGTCTGAGCAGGGCATGACAAGTGTTAAGTGGGACTGGGAAAGCCGGGGTAATTTTGCTCTGTCTATGAAGTCTTGTACTAGTGATTCATAATCAGTTGGAAGGGATAAGCTATCCTTAAGATTGTATAGGTCATTGTAGTAAAGGCGGAATTGTTCCACTATTTCTCTTGGGTCAATAGGTTTCGCTTTAGTTGTAGGATGTAGAAGAAAGGGTATTCTAGATTTTGCCTGCTGTTGCTTTAGTTTTGAGGCTAGGAGTTTCCCTGCTTTGTTTCCTTGTGCGTAGTATCTGACCTTAGTGCGCATGAGAGACTTAGTAAAGTCATTATTAAGGAGATGCATTAATTTATCCCGTTCAGTGCGCAGATCATTTGTTGTCTCCAAAGAAGGGAGTTGCTTATTCCTAGTTTCTAGGGTGGAGATTCTAGTTAATGTATCGGTAAGTTCTTTTTCCCTATTTTTCTTTTCTATATGGTTCAATTTTATTAGAATACCTCTGATGTATGCTTTATGGGCTTGCCATACTATGTATGGATCAGGGACTGAATTCGCATTTAGTTGAAAGTATTCCTGTAGGGCTTTGGTAATTACAGGTCTATAATTGGGATGGGATAGGATGAATGGGTTGCTCCTCCAGGATTGAAACTGTTCTGCCAACTGGAGTATAATGGGGGCATGATCAGACCATTTGATAACACCAATAGATGAGCTTAAAGTATGGAAAAGGGTAGTTTGCTCTACTAGAAACATATTGATTCTAGAGTAAGAGAGGTGTGGGGTGGATATGAAGGTGTAGTCCCTTTCCTGGCTGTGCTGAGCCCTCCAGACGTCTATGAGGCCTTCGGAGTGAAGAGAAGCTGCTAAGCCTATAGGAGAGCGTCTGGAGGGATTAGTTGAGTCAAGAGAGAGGTCCACTATTGAGTTAAAGTCTCCACAAATGATTAATTTACCTTGCTTAATTTTGTGGACCTTTTTCATAACTCTGTGTAGAAAGGAAATCTGATGTTCGTTTGGCGCATAAATGTTCACAAAAGTGTAAGTGATATTGTTCACCATACATACCAAAACAACATATCTGCCCCATGGATCTACCACCTGCGAGGTTAGAGAAAAGGACACTGAGTTTTTAACAGCAATAAATACTCCTCTGTTTTTCTGTACTTTATGGGAATGAATTATGGTTGGGAACAAGCGGTGTCTAATCCTGTATGCGTCTTTCTGCAACAGGTGAGATTCCTGAATACATAGTACGTCAGCTTTACTAGACATCGCCTCTTTCCAAAGATAAGCCCTTTTCTGTGGACAGTTTAACCCCCTGGAGTTGAGAGAGAGGATTGTCAGTCCCATGGTCTTGATCTATGGCGCTGAAGGTGGCTGCTGCACTGCTCAAAACAACCCGAGAGAGATATAAGCATATTTAAGAACATTACAAAGTGAAGCATTGCTAAAAAAAAATCTGAGGAAAATAAAAATAAAATAAAAACTGAAGTAGACAATACGTTTTGTCTACTGAGAGGGGCAAAGTTCCATGTCGAAGCCAAGTATAGGAACAGATTCAAACTTGGTTGAATAGAACATAACAGGGGATGCACCAATGATAGCTATAAATATGAATGTAGCTGAAATGAGTGCTAGGCCACCTGTGGTAACTGGATAGAGAACCAAATATCAACATATAGTAGGTCACTTATTAAATCTGCTGAAGTAAGAGGAGGAGATAACTGCATCCTGGTCTCTTGAAATCTTCACGGCTTGCCCACGTGGAGTCTGCAAACGGCATTTCAGCGTGGTGGGAAGAATGGTGACTGTATCTTTCAAGTGGACAGGAAAAGTCCTTGAGAAGACAATTATAAAGATCACTTTTGAGAAGGGTGGATATGGGGAGTATTATGTACTGGAATTGTGATGGAAATTTGCCAACTTTTCAGAAGATTTTTCCCTTCAAGGGATCGGACCAAGTGAGAGCGTCCATCTTTAGATATAAGTAGCTTCATAGGATATCCCCATTTGTAAGCAATTTCATGTTTGCGCAGGGAGAGCGTGATAGGTAGTATATCACGGCATTGTCTCAAAGTGGTCGCAGAGAGATCCATATACAATCGAATGGATTGGTAGGGAGCCAGGAGGGTGCCCAGTTTTCTGGCTGCCAGCATCACTGCCTCCTTTGTGGGAAAAAAGTGGATGCGTGCTAACGCGTCGCTAGGCATATCTGGTCCCAGATGTTTTGGTTTCGGAACCCTATGAGCTCGATCAACAATTAATTCTTGAGGAGAGAGCTTAGGGGGAAGGGATACAAAAAGCTTCTGAATATAAGAGGACAGTTCTACAGTGGGATGCGAAAGTTTGGGCAACCTTGTTAATCGTCATGATTTTCCTGTATAAATCGTTGGTTGTTACAAAAAAAAAATGTCAGTTAAATATATCATATAGGAGACACACACATTAATATTTGAGAAGTGAAATGAAGTTTATTGGATTTACAGAAAGTGTGCTATAATTGTTTAAACAAAATTAGGCAGGTGCATAAATTTGGGCACCACAAAAAAGAAATGAAATCAATATTTAGTAGATCCTCCTTTTGCAGAAATTACAGCCTCTAAACGCTTCCTGTAGGTTCCAATGAGAGTCTGGATTCTGGTTGAAGGTATTTTGGACCATTCCTCTTTACAAAACATCTTTAGTTCATTCAGGTTTGATGGCTTCCGAGCATGGACAGCTCTCTTTAAGTCACACCACAGATTTCCAATTATATTCAGGTCTGGGGACTGAGATGGCCATTCCAGAAGGTTGTACTTGGTCCTCTGCATAAATGCCTTAGTGGATTTTGAGCAGTGTTTAGGGTCGTGGTCTTGTTGAAAGATCCAGCCCCGATGCAGCTTCAGCTTTGTCACTGATTCCTGGACATTGGTCTCCAGAATCTGCTGATACTGAGTGGAATCCATGCGTCCCTCAACTTTGACAAGATTCCCAGTCCCTACACTGGCCACACAGCCCCACAGCATGATGGAACTACCACCATATGATACTGTAGGTAGCAGGTGTTTTTCTTGGAATGCTGTGTTCTTTTTCCTCCATGCATAACGCCCCATGTTATGGCCAAATAACTCAATTTTAGTTTCATCAGTCCACAGCACCTTATTCCAAAATGAAGCTGGCTTGTTCAAATGTGCTTTAGCCCACCTCAAGCGGCACTTTTTGTGCTGTGGGCGGAGAAAAGGCTTCCTCTGCATCACTCTCGCATACAGCATCTCCTTGTGTAAAGTGCGCCGAATGGTTGAACGATACACAGTGACTCCATCTGCAGCAAGATGATGTTGTAGGTCTTTGGTGCTGGTCTGTGGGTTGACTCTGACTGTTCTCACCATTCGTCGCTTCTGTCTATCCGAGATTTTTCTTGGTCTGCCACTTCGAGCCTTAGCTTGAACTGAGCCTGAGGTCTTCCATTTCCTCAATATGTTCCTAACTGTGGAAACAGACAGCTGAAATCTCTGAGACAACTTTCTGTATCCTTCCCCTAAACCATGATGGTGAACAATCTTTGTCTTCAGGTCATTTGAGAGTTGTTTTGAGACCCCCATGTTGCTACTCTTCAGAGAAAATTAAAAGAGGAGGGAAACTTACAATTGACCCCCTTAAATACTCTTTCTCATAATTGGATTCACCTGTGTATGTAGGTCAGGGGTCACTGAGCTTACCAAGCCAATTTGAGTTCCAATAATTAGTTCTAAAGGTTTTGGAATCAATAAAATGACAACAGTGCCCAAATTTATGCACCTGCCTAATTTTGTTTAAACAATTATAGCACACTTTCTGTAAATCCAATAAACTTCATTTCACTTCTCAAATATCACTGTGTGTGTCTCCTATATGATATATTTAACTGACATTTTTTATCGTAACAACCAACGATTTATACAGGAAAATCATGACGATTAACAAGGTTGCCCAAACTTTCGAATCCCACTGTATGTTAGTAATATCTTCTGGGATGCCGCGGAATTTAATGTTGTTCCGTCGCGAACGATCCTCTGCTATTTTCAGCTTAATATTTTCCATTTCGTCTGCTATATCATTGTGAGCATCAATTACTTCATTTTGGGAAGTTGCAAAGTCCGACATTTTAGACTCAATATGCGTCACCCTTTGCTCAACGTTTTGCAATTTAGCAGACATGGGAGCAATTATGGCTGCTAGATCGTGTTGCATTGATGATTTTAATGCCAGCAGCATCTGTTTTAGAGCGTCTTCTGACACTAGTTTATCTGAGACCGGGTAATTGGTAAATAAATCTGCCTCTTGAGAAGCCAGGTTTTGAGGAGAGGCAACCGGACTAACCTGGTAATCATCAGGTAGCTCTATTCTTGGTCTTCTCTTCTGTGGGCTAGAGGAAGGCGAGCTGTATGTGTTTGCGGCGCCATCTTGGGTATTATGATGTCCCGATCCTACCGCTCTCATGTCTTCTGGGGTAGTGGGGAACAGAGGCATTTTGAGGTGAGAGGGGTCCAGAAGGGCAGGAGGAGATATGGAGGAGAAATGTCCTGAGACCTGTGCTGGAGATGGTGTGCTCAGCGGTGGTGAGGTGGGAGTTGTAGCGGTTCCAGGGCTCCGGGCGCCATCTTGGATTTTACCTTTATCAAAGTATTTCTCCAAATTTTCACTATTAACCCTTGGAAGCAGTCTTTTAGGTTTCCCCATCTTTCTTAAAGCTGGGTGGGCCTCTTTTCAAGCTGATCCAGGTGAAATTAGAAGTACAATGCTGGTTATAAGTGGCTGCTGTGCAGGAGCTGTTGAGTTATGCGTCCATCAGACTCGGCAGCCAAGCCATGCCCCTCGTGAGTATATTAATTAATCGAAATATAGACATTAAAATAGTAAAAACAGTTATAGATGGAGAAGGCCGATATGTCCTTATGGACTGTATATTGGAAGGTAGAGCATGGATAATAGCAAATGTATATATACCGCCACCCTTCAAAATAGATGTCCTATTAAAAATAAATGACTTTATGCTTAATGCGGGGGATAAATCACTTTTAGTTATAGGAGACTTTTATAACGTAATAGATGGAAAAATGGATAGATGTAGACTAGGTAATTGCCAATTAATTAACATGGGTTCAAAATTAAAAGATATTACAGCAGAACTGGGATGGATTGATATTTGGAGGGTAATGCACCCAAAGTTAAAAAGATACTCATGCTTTTCAAAAACTCATAGGAGTTTATCACGGATTGATTTAGTCTTTACTAATAATAAAGGCGCACTAGATATTGAACGGGTTAAGTATGGACAACGTGGGATTTCGGATCACAACTCAATTATTATAAACATAAAAATAAAAAAATACAGGCATGAATATAAGTATAAGATGGATAAATATAATGGGTATTCACGATAAGATTTTGAAAGAGATTAGGGAGTATTTTGAGATAAATCAGGGCTCAGCGGAAAATAACGTGGTATGGGAGGCCGCAAAGGCTTTTATAAGAGGGATTATCACTAAATACACAGTAATATATAAGAAGGGAACAAGGAAAAAAATAATGGATTTAGAGAGTGAGGTGGTAAAATCTGAAAAAAATATATATTAATAACCTCATAGCATAAAATTATAAAGAGTGGATAGATAAAGCTGCTAAACTGGAAGGTGATTTGCTCCTACTGGCGGAACAACAAAAAGAAAATTATGTGAGGGACAATTATATCTACGCACACATACCTGGCAAAAAGTTAGCCGCTCTGGTGGCAACCTGGATAAAAAATAATAATTATATTCACTGTTTGATAGATAAATCAGGGCATAAAATTGTTGAACAAACGGCTAAAATAGATTTGCTTAAGGAATATTTTGAAGATATGTATAGCAGTAAGATAAATAAGAGCTCGGCGGAATTACAACAGTTTTTAGGGAAAATCACTATTACCACGCTAACTTTTGATCAATGGAAAGTCTGGAAGCCCCTTTAGACCCTACAGAAGTGGAGGCAACACTATCAAAGATAACCAATAATAGGCCCCCTGGAATAGACAGCATTCTGTTTGAAGTTTATGCCCAATATAAAGAATTATTAATCCTGAAAATGCTCACAATGTGAGCTGCATCGAGGGAATTAGGAAAATTGCCAGATTCCTTGAGAGAAGCTTTAATAACACTTATTCTAAAACCTGGTAAAGATCCAGTCTTCCCGGATTCATACCGCCCTATCTCATTAATCAATACTGATAAAATATTAGCAAGGATTCTAGCAAATAGACTTGGGAGGGTGGTCCTTGGTATCGTTCATGAGGATCAGTCGGGATTCATGTCCGGTAAAACTACAGCTGATAATATAATTAGATACTTCATGGGTACCTAGCTGGAGCCCACAAATTGTGGTGAACGTATGATTGTAACTATAAATGCTTCAAAAGCCTTTGATACGATAGAATGGCCTTTCCTATTCGCTACATTGAAGAGAATGGGATTTGGTGATAACTTTGTATCTTGGGTTAAGCTATTATATACTGAAATTTCTGCAAGGGTAATACTGAACGGCGAATACTCTGATAAAATACATATTGGTAGGGGGGTTAGGAAAGGTTGCCCTTTATCCCCCCTGCTATTTCGCCATAGTTATGGAACCTTTAGCTGACTTGATTAGGCAAGATAAAGAAATTGTGTGCTTTAGGTTTGGGGCCCATGAGGAAAAAATTGCTTTATACGCAGACGATATTATGTTGTTTGTGGGATCTCATGGCTCACTTACTAAGATCTTTCAGGTATTTGATTATTATAGTAATTATGTTGGACTGAATATAAACTGGTCTAAATCGGCCTGCGTTCTGATTGATCCTCTGAACGGTTTCATACCAGGATAACTGGAAATTAAGGAGTTGCAAAAAACGGTTAAATATTTAGGTATTCAGATAACATCTAACCCCAGGGACTACGTTCAGTTGAACGTGCTCCCTAAAATACAGGAGATTCAGAAGAAAATAGAGGTTTGCATTTCACTGGTGAAAATGTGCATATTACCCTCTTTGAATTACATCTTGTGGAATGCACCGGTAATAATTCCCAAAAGAATATTTAAAATAATAGCCACTTTAATAGCGGACTTGATATGGTGAGGCAAAAAAACGAGACTAAGAGCACATATATTGTATATCTACGAGAAAGAGGGTGAATTATTAGTTCCCGATTTAGAACTGTATTTCATCTCTGGGTAGATCAAAAATATGATAATGTGGAGTAAGTCACATAGATATAAGACCATGATAGCAGGGATTAATAAAAGTTTGGAAAATTGTAGTATTTTTCAATTATTAGAAGCGGATATTCTGCCACAACAACAACAACCCAGTAAAATACCCCTATTTGAGCTGTGGACTAAAGCCTGGAAAATGGCAAGAGAACAACTAGAGAGAGATGAGAAAAAAGTAACTGGCTGAGTGATAGAAAACAGAGGGTGGTTATTAACGGTACACACTCAGATTGGTCACTGTCACTAGTGGGGTACCTCAGGGGTCAGTATTGGGCCCTATTCTCTTCAATATATTTATTAATGATCTTGTAGAAGGCTTGCATAGGAAAATATCAATTTTCGCAGATGACACTAAACTGTGTAAAGTAATTAACACTCAAGAGGACAGTATACTACTACAGAGGGAGCTGGATAGATTGGAGGCTTGGGCAGATAAGTGGCAGATGAGGTTTACACTGACAAATGTAAAGTTATGCACATGGGAAGGAATAATGCAAGTCACTCGTACATACTAAATGTTAAAACACTTGGTAACACTGACATGAAAAAGGATCTAGGAATTTTAATAAACAGCAAACTAAGCTTCAAAAACCAGTGTCAGGCAGCTGCCAAGGCTAATAAGATAATGGGTTGCATCAAAAGGGGCATAGAAGCCCGTGATAAGAACATAGTCCTACCACTTTACAAATCGCTAGTCAGACCACACATGGAGTACTGTGTACAGTTCTGGGCTCCTGTAAACAAGGCAGACATAGCAGGGCTGGAGAGGGTCCAGAGGAGGGCAACTAAAGTAATAACTGGAATGGGGCAACTACAGTACCCTGAAAGATTATCAAAATTAGGGTTATTCACTTTAGAAAAAGACGACTGAGGGGAGATCTAATTACTATGTATAAATATATCAGGGGTCAGTACAGAGATCTATCCCATCATCTATTTATCCCCAGAACTGTGACGATGGGACATCCTCTGTGTCTGGAGGAAAGAAGGTTTGTACACAAACATAGAAGAGGATTCTTTACGGTAAGAGCAGTGAGACTATGGAACTCTCTGAAGTAAAAAAAGGGGGTCAGTCAGCACATCCCATAGCACCGCATTATTGCAAATGCTATACCAGCCAGTTAGAGATATTTGGCAAATCATTTTGTACAAAATTATCTGAGCCCGTCTGCCGAACGTCAAGGCAATCTCTAGTTAGACGGGTTCCTAACACTATATACCTGTTATGTGCCAAGGCGGCTAACATACAATTCAGAAGGTGTAGGTTCCACTCACATGCTGGGCTCACCTGAATTTCTGTCATTTTCGGTGCCAAAATGGCCTCCATTGAATCCAGGGAAGACATGAACCAGCATGCACGCTGGGCCCACTCCACACCACCCCCGGCGCCACATGGTCACCAAGGACTGCAATGAGAGTCCACACACTATCTCTCTCCTGGTGCCATATGGTTTCAGTGAGTGAGGGGGAGTGGGCCAAGCTATATACTAACACTGATTAAAATCAACCTGTGAGACAAACGAGCTGGTCAGGAGTGCACGACTAAGGAGGCAGCCACGCCTCCAGCAAACTGTGAAGTAAAAAAAGGGGGTCAGTCAGCACATCCCATAGCACTGCATTATTGCAAATGCTATACCAGCCAGTTAGAGATATTTGGCAAATCATTTTGTACAAAATTATCTGAGCCCGTCTGCCGAACGTCAAGGCAATCTCTAGTTAGACGGGTTCCTAACACTATATACCTGTTATGTGCCAAGGCGGCTAACATACAATTCAGAAGGTGTAGGTTCCACTCACATGCTGGGCTCACCTGAATTTCTGTCATTTTCGGTGCCAAAATGGCCTCCATTGAATCCAGGGAAGACATGAACCAGCATGCACGCTGGGCCCACTCCACACCACCCCCGGCGCCACATGGTCACCAAGGACTGCAATGAGAGTCCACACACTATCTCTCTCCTGGTGCCATATGGTTTCAGTGAGTGAGGGGGAGTGGGCCAAGCTATATACTAACACTGATTAAAATCAACCTGTGAGACAAACGAGCTGGTCAGGAGTGCACGACTAAGGAGGCAGCCACGCCTCCAGCAAACTGTGAAGTAAAAAAAGGGGTCAGTCAGCACATCCCATAGCACCGCATTATTGCAAATGCTATACCAGCCAGTTATGGAACTCTCTGCCTGAGGAGGTGGTGATGGTGAGTACAATAAAGGAATTCAAGAGGGGCCTGGATGTATTTCTGGAGTGTAATAATATTATAGGCTATAGCTACTAGAAAGGGGTCGTTGATCCAAGGAGTTATTCTGATTGCCTGATTGGAGTCGGGAAGGAATTTTTTTATTCCCCTAAAGTGGGGAAAATTGGCTTTCTACCTCACAGTTTTTTTTTTGCCTTCCTCTGGATCAACTTGCAGGATGACAGGCCGAACTGGATGGACAAATGTCTTTTTTTGGCCTTATGTACTATGTTACAGATTTGAACCTATGACTACTCTGATTCATATCCTCCTCATGTACTTTAAGTCTGGCTTCTATGATCTTAACTTCTTTCTGCCTTTCCAGACTTTTCTTCTGTTGGTGCTGTGCTTCCATTTCAGCTTCCTTTTCAGCCATCAGTTGGCGCTGCACCTCGATGGCAGCCTCCATCTCAATCTCTGCTCTCTTGACAGCAAGTTGTTCAGCTAATTCCTTTCTTTGGCTGAAGCATTTGAGGACTCTGATATATGGGTGGCACTTCTGCTAGCGAAGGAAGTCACACTTGAGATTGTGGTTCCCCCTAAGGACCTAGCATAGTCTCTCATAAAAAGCTCATTCATTCTACTTCTTGCTTTAACTTGATCATAATTAGCTGCAGATGATAGTTCTCTCATGAGCTTTACTAAATCTTTTGTGACTGCAGTACATGTGTCCATGTTCCATACAATATCCTGGGAAGGTGTCTTAAATGACCACAGGTTGACATATGCTTCCATAAGCTCTGATTCAGATTCTTCTACCGTCTCTACCATGTCACTCAAGTTCCTTCTTATACCTTCCACCTATCATACATCCGGGTGAACTTCTTCTCTTTTAATGCTGCTTCTTGCTCCAAATTTTCCAGCATCTTTGAGGTTGGTTTTCTGGCACATGATGAACGTCTTAGTTCGTCTGCTTGCGCTAGATTTGTTTGAGGCAAGACTAGTGCTGCATTAGACTCTTCTAACTCAGACAGGTTCTCTTGCTCTTCAACTTCTACTCTATCTATCTATGCAATACTGACAATCAATACGAATAACAAGATGCCTTTTAATTTAAATGCAATATTGACAAATGCAGAAATAAATGACTTTCACTTTAAATGTAACAACGATAAATGCATAAATGCAGGCAATAAATGACTTTCACTTTAAATGCAATAGAGTCCGTGTTCTGATTTTATTCTGAAGAGCAGGAACAAATGTCTCCTTAAAGGAGAAATGTCTTTTCTTGATGATGTGATGCTCTGGGCTGACTTGCGATGCTCTGTGATGACTTGCGATGCTCTGTGATGACTTGCGATGATCTGTGATGACTTGCGATGATCTGTGATGACTTGCGATGCTCTGGATGACTTGCGATGCTCTGTTATGTCTTGCGATGCTCTGTGCAGACTTGCGATGCGCTGGCTTGGATACGCTGCTGCATGCTTTGGGCCTAGTGGCGGGAAACTAGCTGGCTGCAGTATGTGGTCTCTCCGTGGATAGCGGTGCAGGCACTCTCGCTCTGGACTTTTGCCTCCCACCATGCGTCTCTTTCTCTCTCCAGGGATCTCTTTCTCTGACTATTTTGCCTTTGCCGTTCTGCCACTTTAAGAGTCGGCTGAAGTTTGACTAATGCACATGTTCTATGGCCTCTATGGTAGCTCCGCTGAGGTGTCTTTGTTTGCTCACTCAGGGAACAGTTGCTGCATGGCGGTATATGCTGGCGCTCTGCTGCTCTAATGCGCTCTTTACTGTGCAAGTTGAGGAGCGATATTACTTCACCCTCTGAGGGCAATAGTTCCACTGTGGCAGGTGCAGCACTATGAAGTGCCTTTTGCGCTGTGGCATTAGAAGAATTTTGATATCTCTGACTTTTTAGTCTAACCAGACTGTCTATTACTCTGTAATTCCTCTAGTGCCGTTCTATGGAAACAGTAGGTTTAAAGAGCACACCAAATGCTTGAAATAACTTCTTTATTAACTTCAGCTTTTCTTCATATATAACATTGCCGCCTTCGCATCAGATAGTCCATGCACAAATAACATTTTGAATAAAGTATCATAAAATGGAGGTATGCATACAGATCTTGAGTATCTGTACTGTATATCGGAGGTTACCCAATAGTTCACTTGCTCTACTTGGTTTGCAGTTTGCGCTATACAATTGCTTATGATCTGATATGAGCAGTTCATGTTTGTATGCAATTTGCTTGGATTGTATGATTGTATGGCTCAGTAGTTCATTTGTATGCAATTGTAGGGTATTTGGAATTTGCAATTGGATTGTGAACTTTGTAGTTTGCAATTAGTTTGAAATTTGGTGGAACTGTAAGTAAATACACATATAACTGGTTCAGTATACAGTTCAAATCACTATATTAACAATAAGAACATTATATAACTGTTTTAAATACCTATTTTGGCCTCTCTGCTTCCATAAAACACAGCTCTTAGTGGAGTGTGTGTCTGTTCAGCTTCTCTCTCTGGTGAATAATACTTTCTAGCAGCTCCTGCTAGGGAATTTCCCACACAAGCTGTGTGTGAGGCTGGCTGTGATTGGTCAAAACTCTTGCTGTGTGTGAGGCTAGCTGTGATTGGTCAAGACTCCTGCCCAGCAACAACAGTTTAACTCTATGCTTTCTGTTGTTTCTGCTGTGTCATTGAGCTTACTTCACATCCATATAATGAATCTTAAAGGCATATTATCTTTTCTGCTTCTGTGAACACAATATATAACAGTTATATGACATCCAAACATGAAGTCACTGTAAATAACTCTGCTTTTGTCTTTAACACACAAACATAGGAACTGTATTGAGGTTATTGGCAGGTCTAGCTGTATAGACACACAAGCTATATTAGCAACCTAGGACAGGTCTTAGCTGGCCAGCTACACATCAGGATCTCCATTACATTCCCCATATTAGAATGTTACCTTCCATAATGCAGTTCATCGCAGATTTTCTCAGAAAAACACTTTTATTCAATATGTTAATTAGCTTCTGAAGCTGCCCAGGGGCGGCGTTCATGTGGCCGGTGCCCAGGACCCTAGGTGATTTTCATACGAAACCCCTCCCCTTTCACCCCTTTGACCCTCCCTAGGTTCTTCTGATTACGTCCTCCTCTTAGTGAGAAATCCAGCGCCAGCGCCGTTCAACAGATTTGGCGCACCTACGCACTTCATTCACTATTTAACGGATCACCAATTTTTGACCAGTTAATTTTTTTTTATTAAATAATACAAATAATGGCTAATGAAATGAAAATGTGTACAAGGGACATGTAATTTTGGTTGACTAACTTTACACCCACCACCCATAAATATAGATAAAAGGATGATGAAATCTAATGGGTAGCATCTACTGACTGCAATTACAAAAAAAATTGCTCAGTGATTTAAAAAAAATATTTTTTTCATACATTACTTTACAAAAAATATTTTTCCTCCATAAGCTTCTGGATACATAAAATAACAAACAAAAAAAAAAACAACATACTCCAATACAGTTGCGTTCCGCCTGTCGAATTAGAAAAATGAATTACACTCCGACTGTGTAATAAGGTAGCTGTTAGTCACAGAACAGAGAGCTAGAAAGTGACTATGGAAAGATACATAGAAGCACTTTCCCTCCTAAACATTTTCACTTCTCATGCACCTACCGAAGAGTGACCTCAAGTATTCACACGCCACGGCTAGAGAGCAGTATTCCTCCACACAGGCCTTCCACCTATAAAATAGGGCACAAACAAAGACCAAGGGAGATGGAACAAGAGACTCGAAGAACGCAAAGGATAGAAAATAGGGTAGTTGTTTGGGTTGGCGCAGTGCACGGTGCATTATTCTTACCTAATCAGCGCACCGCTTGGGGCCGTCCAGTCAGGCCAAAGCATGGTTTCTCCGGCTGCATTAAAAGATAGATGATATAGCATAACTGTTTTAGTTAGCATTTTCAATATGAAAAAAAGATAATTTTCTCCAGCACTTACCATTTAAAGTGTATTACAAGTTCATGTTGGATTTACCCTATTTCTATTCCAATTTGAAATGGAATCTGCAAACAGAAAATCACTTCCGAAAATATGTTGTTAAAAAAAAAAAATACAAACTGAACATTCAATAACAGGAAAGCAACGGAATACCTGAACAAAATTTTTGTTGGAACTGAAAACAAACATGACCTTTTTTTGGATACCTGACCTGTCAATAATTATTTTTTACCAAACCGAGACCAGGCAATGTTGGGTCAAAGATCAGGTGTTCGACTCTTCCACTATGCTGTGATCTCTCCTAAAGCAATTTTCAGACAGTCAGCTAAAAAATTTTCCACATGTTCAACGCTCATTGGTTTGTAAACATTCTTCACCATCCACCGTTTTTCCCCTTTGGAAGTATTATTTTGGTTCTTCTGGTACCAATGGGTGCTGACACAGTGGTCGGTACTCGAACAACTGCGTACTGTCTTCTAATATTAGAATTATGAGCTAAAATTGCAAGTTTGGTTCTAGCTTCCATGCCATCTATTCCAAAGTGCATCCTTTTGGTACGAAACTTCAAGACCAAACTGTGGAAGGCTTCTAGTGGTCCAGTATGGCAATTACGGATCAAGTGTGGAACATCGCTGATGATCTGTGGATTTTTGATGATCTCCTACAAACTACGAAAAGCGGTGCTCTCCTTTTTTAGCCATAAAACGGATGTGTTTTCATTTCTCAATTCTTCATGGGAAAACTTTTTGTAGTGTTCTCCATCTTCCCACTCATGCATGTCGACTATGTGATAGAGGACAGAATTCCAACGTTCCATGAAGAAAAGGTCATTGTGGTCGCATGTTTTCTCACTCCATCAGAAATGGTTCACTATCTTGTCAATCCAGGGTCTCAGTTCCTGTCCAGCTCTTCCGTTACTTGCCTTTATCAATATATTTTTTATTGACTTAGCGTAATGTCAAATATCGAACTGATGGTCAATGTCAGTGACCAACTCGCGCATTAACTTTTGTATACTGACATGACGATCAGAGACAAAGACACATACGTCAAAGCCGTTGTTAATTACTCTTTCCATTACAGTTTTGAAACCAAACTTCTCCATTTCAACCAAAGAAATGCACTGGCTTCGATGAACGACTTCAAAATCAATTATTTTTTTGGTGTACAGATCCATAACGGTGCATGTACAATATTTTGCAGAGTGGCCGGGGCTATCACATTGACCATCTCCAGCTAAACAAATCGGAACTTCATGCATTTCTTCTTGAACTTTTCTCTTTTTTTGCTGCCAGGCAATATCTATTGCAGGAAAAATGAAGCTGGTCTGGTAGAGGTAAAAAGTTGTCTCTGAAAATACAGTCAGGTCCATAAATATTGGGACATAGACACAATACTAACATGTTTGGCTCTATACACCACCACAATGGATTTTAAATGAAACAAACAAGATGTGCTTTAACTGCAGACTGTCATCTTTAATTTGAGGGTATTTACATCCAAATCAGGTGAACAGTGTAGGAATTACAACAGTTTGCATATGTGCCTCTCACTTGTTAAGGGACCAAAAGTAATGGGACAGAATAATCATAAATCAAACTTTCACTTTTAGTACTTGGTTGCAAATCCATTGCAGTCAATTACAGCCTGAAGTCTGGAACGCATAGACATCACCAGACGCTGGGCTTCATTACTGGTGATGCTCTGCCAGGCCTCTACTGCAACTGTCTTCAGTTCCTGCTTGTTCTTAGGGCACTTTCTCTTCAGTTTTGTCTTCAGCATGTGAAATGCATGCTCAATCAGATTCAGGTCAGGTGATTGACTTGGCCATTGCATAACATTCCACTTCTTTCCCTCAAAAAACTTTTTGGTTGCTTTTGCAGTATGCTTTGGGTCATTGTCCATCTGCACTTTAAAGCGCCATCCAATGAGTTCTGAAGCATTTGGCTGAATATGAGAAGATAATATTGCCCGAAACAGTTCAGAATTCATCCTGCTGCTTTTGTCAGCAGTCACATCATCAATAAATACAAGAGAACCAGTTCCATTGTAAGCCATACATGCCCACGCTGTGACACTACTACCACATGCTTCACTGATGAGGTGGTATGCTTAGGATCATGAGCAGTTCCTTTCCTTCTCCATACTCTTCTCTTCCCATCACTCTGGTACAAGTTGATCTTGGTCTCATCTGTCCATAGGATGTTGTTCGAGAACTGTGAAGGCTTTTTTAGATGTCATTTGGCAAACTCTAATCTGGCCTTCCTGTTTTTGAGGTTCACCAATGGTTTACATCTTGTGGTGAACCCTCTGTATTCACTCTAGTGAACTCTTCTCTTGATTGTTGACTTTGACACACATACACCTACCTCCTGGAGAGTGTTCTTGATCTGGCCAACTGTTGTGAAGGGTGTTTTCTTTACCAGGGAAAGAATTCTTCGGTCATCCACCACAGTTGTTTTCCGTGGTCTTCTGGGTCTTTTGGTGTTGCTGAGCACACCGGTGCGTTCCTCCTTTTTAAGAATGTTCCAAACAGTTGTTTTGGCCATGCCTAATGTTTTTGCTATCTCTCTGATGGGTTTGTTTAGTTTTTTCAGCCTAATGATGGCTTGCTTCACTGATAGTGACAGCTCTTTGGATCTCATCTTGAGAGTTGACAGCAACAGATTCCAAATGCAAATACCACACTTGAAATTAACTCTGGACCTTTTATCTGCTCATTGTAATTGGGATAATGAGGGAATAACACACACCTGGCCATGGAACAGCTGAGAAGCCAATTGTCCCATTTCTTTTGGTCCCTTAACAAGTGGGAGGCACATATGCAAACTGTTGTAATTCCTACACCGTTCACCTGATTTGGATGTAAATACCCTCAAATTAAAGCTGACAGTCTGCAGGTAAGGCACATCTTGTTAGTTTCATTTAAAATCCATTGTGGTGGTGTATAGAGCCAAAAATGTTCGAATTGTGTAGATGTCCCAATATTTATGGACCTGACTATATATTCAAACCAAAAATGCTAGACAACTCATGCACCTTTTGAAAGTTGAGTCCACTGCATAAGATAGATGCTGCCAGAAGGACATTTCCACTCCAAAAGCATCCTATTTGGGCTGGGTATTCCATACTAAAGAAGAGTGCCCTTATCTTGCAACAACCTCGAATGATCAAAGCACTTCCCTTCCTTTGTTTTGTAATGGAAAATATGGTTAGGTTGCAACCATCGGCATCCTTGCACGTCACCTGACGTAGAACTACATCCAGGCAACTTTCGTTAACTATGAATTTTTGACCATTGACCATGTCTTCAACATTTTAGTTCTGTAAAAGAATAATCACAGTTAGTTTCCGAAATTGACTGTAATTCAATCTGATCAGACGAGCAGTGGCTTACCATCAACGGGTCGTATGAGTTGTCCCTAGAATCCAGAATTTCCCCGTCGTCAACATCAGCATGAGTGCCAATATTGCCAAAATCCTCCATTTCACCTGCTATCGGAAAAATTCCACTAACCTGATCATCACTGTTACCCTCATCTTCCGGTTGCACAATGGTTTGATCGCCTTTAGATCTAATAGGAGACAAAAGGCTAACGAAAGGAATGGTAAGCTGCTTCTGATTCCAATTGGTGGAACAGCCTGGCAAAGGTGCCGATACAGTGACTAGATCAGTA
>NC_053393.1:248519831-248563892 GCF_905171765.1 Bufo bufo | reverse complement strand
TATACTGCCGCTCAGCGCGAGGTACTGTAGAACTGTGATGGAAGCAAGGGGATGAAAGGGTTAATGGGCCTTATGACAGGAGGTCAGGGGGATGCTCCAGAACATCCAGGGTAAATAAATAAATAAAAAAAGGACAGTATCTCTGCCTCCCAAAAAATGGGGATAGGAAAAATAGGAAAAATGCAAAAATAATAATTTAAAAATTAATGCAAGTTTTTCACATATAAAAATATTGGGTTGCTCAACCAGGAGTAATAATGGATAGGTGCACTGCTAAAAGACTCACCCAATCTAGTTGTAAATAAATAAATAAATAAATAGTAGCAGTCAACACTTACAAGTGGAGTACGTGTTTATTAACTAAAATCAGGACAATAGCTAAAATAATGACCAGCAATAAAAAATAGCAATGAATAAAAAATAGCAATACATATAAAATAGTGATAGATCCAGGAGCATACACAAACAAATAAATTAATATCCCATAAATAGGTCCTTCACTAACTGCCTGCTGTCTCTGTTATATGGCAAATTCCATTAAAAGACCGAAGTGCTGACATTGATAGTTACTTACCAACTACTGCCACCTTGTCTATACTGCAACAAATTGCTGTGAACTTGGATACATATATATATATTCTCTATTCTCCTTTTCTATGCTGCTACAATTATATTAGAATATGGAAGTGAACTGAACTTGTCTTATTCCCCTCTGTGAATTGGAACACTATCTAACTCAGGTGCTGCTACATAAACTATGATATTTATAGGATATTCATTTATTTGTTTGTGTATGCTCCTGGATCTATCACTATTTTAAATTTATTGCTATTTTTTATTGATTGCTATTTTTTATTGCTGGTCATTATTTTAGCTATTTTCCTGATTTTAGTTAATAAACACGTACTCCACTTGTTAGGCCCCTTTCACACGGGCGAGATTTCCGCGCGGCTGCAATGCGAGAGGTGAACGCATTGCACCCGCACTGAATCCGGACCCATTCATTTCTATGGGGCTGTGCAGATATGCAGTGCTTTTCACGCATCACTTGTGCGTTGCGTGAAAATCGCAGCATGCTCCTCTTTGTGCGTTTTCCAAGCAACGCAGGCCCAATAGAAGTGAATGGGGTTGCATGAAAATCGCAAGCATCTGCAAGCAAGTGCGGATGTGGTGCGATTTTCACGCACGGTTTCTAGGAGACGATCGGGATGGAGACCCGATCATTATTATTTTCCCTTATAATATGGTTATAAAGGAAAATAATAGCATTCTTAATACAGAATGCTTAGTACAATAGGGCTGGAGGGGTTAAAAAAATAAAATAAAATTTAACTCATCTTAATCCACTTGTTCGCGCAGCCCGTCTTCTCTTCTGTCTTCTTCTGTGCTGTGCACAGGAAAAGGACCTGTGGTGACGTCACTACGCTCATCACATGGTCCGTCACATGATCCATCACATGGTAACAGATCATGTGATGGACCATGTGATGAGCGCAGTGATGTCATCAAAGGTCCTATTCCTCAAAGAAGAAGACAGAAGAGAAGCCGGGCTGCGCGAACAAGTGGATTAAGGTGAGTTAAATTATTTTTTATTAATTTTTAACCCCTCCAGCCCTATTTTTAACCCCTCCAGCCCCTCCTTGCCCGTGTGAAAGGGGCCTTAGATCCTATTGTAGCCATACTGAGAGTGGGGGGTAGGGTGTAAAGTAACACCATATGCAGTAAACAATGTATACCACGGTCAATAGACCAAATCCCTTTAGGGGTCTCTATCTAATATTAAAATATATATCTTTATTTCATCATTCTTAAAACATAAGTGTAATAGAAAAAAATATGTTTAAAATTGTCAGTGTGTAGCGGTGTTTTATATCTACTGAACTAGTAGCTGCTAGTAATTACCAGCGGCAACCAAGGGATCCTGTCCCCTTATTCAGTAATTATAGACACCTATTCAGGTGTTATATTTATATTTCTGTGGCAGACAGGTTGATGTCAATAGTTAGTGAGGATAGATATATTGCATTATCGTACTGTGCCAAAATTGAGTCTGGCAGGGATATGGGTATTTTACTATATTCGATCAACCCAGCAGTCTATCTGTGCGTGGCCAGCTTTGCGAGCCCTACACACATATCAGCTGTTCAACAGAGTCAGGTGCAGGCAGTGTAGTCAGCGATACTGAGGTATAATACTGCAATGTACACCATTAGTCGATCCTTTTGTATGTACTTGCAACCTTAATGTATCGCACTGAATGTGAAATAAATAATTTTGTAATAGAACTCATGTTCCTATTTTCCATCGATGACAGAAAACAGCATGTTTTTCAGATCAAACACATCTCTATGTTACACGGACTATAGCAAATTGAAAGCCATCTGTTCTAACATGAAGCAGATCATTGTGAATATTTTCATTTATGCTTTGTTTGTAAAAATGAAAAAATAAATAAAATAAAAAATGTAAAAAAAAAAAAAACTATGTCAGATACACAATCAATATTATTGCATTCATCTGTTTTTTTTATCCTTTAAGTGTATATTGTTTTGTATCTTGATGCAGTTTTCCATATTTATTTTAATTTATTATTTGTTTTTCTCTGCAGTAGTGGATACAGAGTGTATTTATTAGCTATGTTCCTATAGTGGCTGAATGTTAATACAGTATTTATATTATATATGCATTTACATATAGTATAATTAGTGTAATATTGTATAATTATTTATTCCATGATCCATATGAGGTATGGTGATTTAGATATAGTGTATTGTACAGTATAAGGCCTCATGCACACGACCGTTGTGTGCACTGGCCAGTGCGGCTTCCCCCGGCCCCCCTCCCTCTATTGTATTAATATCATTGGTGGCGCAGTGTGCGGCCCCCCCCGGCCCCCCTCTATTGTATTAATATCATTGGTGGCACAGTGTGCGGCCCCCCCGGCCCCCCCTCCCTCTATTGTATTAATATCATTGGTGGCACAGTGTGCGGCTTCCCCCGGCCCCCCCTCCCTCTATTGTATTAATATCATTGGTGGCGCAGTGTGCGGCCCCCCCCGGCCCCCCCTCTATTGTATTAATATCATTGGTGGCACAGTGTGCGGCCCCCCCTCCCTCTATTGTATTAATATCATTGGTGGCCAGTGTGCGCCCCCCCGGCCCCCCTCTATTGTATTAATATCATTGGTGGCCAGTGTGCGGCCTCCCCTCTCCCCCCCCTAATACTTAGCAATATTAGAAGCATCATACTTACCTGCTGCGCTGTCTGTGACCGGCCAGGAGCTCCTCCTACTGGTAAGTGACAGATCATTAAGCAATGCGCCGCACAGACCTGTCACTTACCAGTAGGAGGAGCTCCCAGTCGGTCACAGACAGCGCAGCAGGTAAGTATGATGCTTCTAATATTGCTAAGTAACCATGGCAACCAGGACTGCAGTAGCGTCCTGCTTGCCATGGTTACCGATCGGAGCCCCAGCGATTAAACTGGGACTCCGATCGGAACTCTCCGCTGCCACCAATGATAGGGGGGAGAGGGGAGGCCGCACATTGGCCACCAATGATATTAATACAATAGAGGGGGGGCAGGGGGGCCGCACACTGGCCACCAATGATAATACAATAGAGGGAGGGAGGGGGGGCGGGGGGCACACACTGGCCACCAATGATAATACAATAGAGGGAGGGAGGGGTGCGGGGGGGGCCGCACACTGGACACCAATGATATTCAAACTGGGGAGGGAGGGGGGTCTGCCCCCTGCTGCCTGGCAGCCCCTGATCTCTTACAGGGGGCTATGATACGCACAATTAACCCCTTCAGGTGCGGCACCTGAGGGGTTAATTGTGCTGATCACAGCCCCCTGTAAGAGATAGGGTGCTGCCAGGCAGCAGGGGGCAGTCATGTACACAGTTCGTAGTATATTCTAACTTGAAACGTCCCCATCACCATGGGAACGCCTCTGTGTTAGAATATACTGTCGGATATGAGTTTTCACGATGTAACTCAAATCTGATGGTATATTCTAACATAGAGGCGTTCCCATGGTGATGGGGACGCTTCAAGTTAAAATATACCATCGGATTGGAGAAAACTCCGATCCTATGGTATATTAACTCCTGACTTTACATTGAAATTCAATGGGGGACGGATCCGTTTGCAATTGCACCATATTGTGTCAACATCAAACGGATCCGTCCCCATTGACTTACATTGTAATTCAGGACGGATCCGTTTTGGCTCCGCACAGCCAGGTGGACACCAAAACGACTTTTTTTTCATGTCCGTGGATCCTCCAAAAATCAAGGAAGACCCACGGACGAAAAAACGGTCACGGATCACGGAAAAACGGAACCCGTTTTTGCGGACCGCAAAAAAAAAAACGGTTGTGTGCATGAGGCCTAATGGACATTATAGAGATAGATAGATAGATAGATAACCTCTGTTTTAAAAAATAATTATACAATATTACACTAATTATACTATATGTAAATTTATATATAAAATAAATATATAAAATATATTTATATCTAATAAATCAATATAGCAGCAACGCTGTATATATTGGTCTATTTTTGCCTGTAAACTTTTGGTGTATTTTAAAACTTACCCAGCGCTGCAGCTGTATTGATTTATTTATTTTTGTTTTTCATGTAACAATATTATTTGTTTTAATGGTGTCAGTGTTAACATCATAATTCATATTAGGTTTCCATTGCGCAATTGTGGAGAAAGAGATCCAACATTAAGAATAGCAAGAATAGGTGTGGGAATTGTCCTGGCAGAAGGGGAGGGTCGGTGGGGGGTGCAGTCAAGGAGGAAATGATCAAAAGGCTTTGCTAAATACAAATGTATCCATACTGTACATGTTGTTTTTCGATATTGTATTAACATTCAGCCGCTATAGGAACATAGCTAATAAATACTCTCTGTATCCACTACATTGTATACTGTACACTGCTCCATTACATATCTGTATACAACATTTCATTATATATCTGTACACACCGCTCTATTATATATCTGTATGCAGTAGACCGCAAATCTGGTATCACCAGGTGTTATCCAAATCTAATCCACTTGTATCACAGATCTAAAGACATAATGGAGCGGTGTATACAGATATATTATAGAGCTGCATATGCAAATATATAGTCTAATATTCTCGATGTACTGAATCATAATTGTGATCGATACATAAATATATGAATGTACAGTTAGTCCATTGTACGGTAGTTTATTATTTTTTATTTATTTTTAACCCCTCCAGCCCTATTTTTAACCCCTCCAGGTCCTCCTCGCACGTGTGAAAGGGGCCTTAGATCCTAATGTAGCCATACTGAGAGTGGGGGGTAGGGAACACAAAAATAACACATCCTAGATCTGAATTAATTAAATATTCTTCTGAAATACTTTGTTCTTTACATAGTTGAATGTGCTGACAACAAAATCACACAAAAATTCAAAATGGAAATCACATTTTTCAACCCATGGAAGTCTGTATTTGGAGTCACACTCAAAATTAAAGTGGAAAAACACACTACAGGCTGATCCAACTTTGATGTAATGTCCTTAAAACAAGTCAAAATGAGGCTCAGTAGTGTGTGTCGCCTCCACTTGCCTGTATGACCTCCCTACAACGCCTGTGCATGCTCCTGATGAGGTGACGGACGGTCTCCTGAGGGATCTCCTCCCAGACCTGGACTAAAGCATCTGCCAACTCCTGGACAGTCTGTGGTGCAACGTGACGTTGGTGGATAGAGCGAGACATGATGTCCCAGATGTGCTCAATTGGATTCAGGTCTGGGGAACAGGCGGGCCAGTCCATAGCATCAATGCCTTCGTCTTGCAGGAACTGCTGACACACTTCAGCCACATGAGGTCTAGCATTGTCTTGCATTAGGAGGAACCCAGGGCCAACCGCACCAGCATATGGTCTCACAAGGGGTCTGAGGATCTTATCTCGGTACCTAATGTCAGTCAGGCTACCTCTGGCAAGCACATAGAGGGCTGTGCGGCCCTCGAAAGAAATGCCACCCCATACCATTACTGACCCAATGCCAAACCGGTCATGCTGGAGGATGTTGCAGGCGGCACAACGTTCTCCACGGCGTCTCCAGACTCTGTCACGTCTGTCACATGTGCTCAGTGTGAACCTGCTTTCATCTGTGAAGAGCACAGGGCGCCGGTGGCGAATTTGCCAATCTTGGTGTTCTCTGGCAAATGCCAAACGTCCTGCACGGTGTTGGGCTGTAAGCACAACCCCCACCTGTGGACGTCGGGCCCTCATATCACCCTCATGGAGTCTGTTTCTGACCGTTTGAGCAGACACATGCACATTTGTGGCCTGCTGGAGGTCATTTTGCCCTCCTACGGCCTCCTCCACGTCTCCAGATGTACTGGCCTGTCTTCTGGTAGCGCCTCCATGCTCTGGACACTACGCTGACAGACACAGCAAACCTTCTTGCCACAGCTCGCATTGATGTGCCATCCTGGATAAGCTGCACTACCTGAGCCACTTGTGTGGGTTGTAGACTCCGTCTCATGCTACCACTAGAGTGAAAGCACCGCCAGCATTCAAAAGTGACCAAAACATCAGCCAGGAAGCATAGGAACTGAGAAGTGGTCTGTGATCACCACCTGCAGAACCACTTCTTTATTGGGGGTGTCTTGCTAATTGCCTATATTTCCACCTGTTGTCTATCCCATTTTCACAACAGCATGTGAAATTGATTGTCACTCAGTGTTGCTTCCTAAGTGGACAGTTTGATTTCACAGAAGTGTGATTGACTTGGAGTTACATTGTGTTGTTTAAGTGTTCCCTTTATTTTTTTGAGCAGTGTATTTGTACTGTATGTATTTTTTTTTATTTAATTAGGCGATTAGGCTATCTTTCTATGCTTATTTTTTTATTTTGTTTTTAAATTTTTAATCATTAGGAGTATGTTATCTCACAGTGCTATTTGTTAAATAAACTTAGATGCAAGACCAGCAGAAGGTGTGCACACCAAAAAGTTTTACTTTTAGATCGATAAATAGATAGATAGCTTAATAATATCATACTTGGTTTGGATTGCACCAGTATGATATTAATAAGCGCTATAGCTGGGTTATATTACTGCCTGTGTAATTTTAACATATTCTTATATGTACTGAACATATTTTTTAAATAAAAAAAAATACATACAGTACAAATATTTTTTCTATACCATAGATATCAATATCCTCTGTAGTAGCATGCCCTTTGTACAGGAGTTTCCTTGGTGAACAATGAATAGGAAATTTGGGGGATGGGTGCATGCATTGTACGGCAACTGGGTTAATGGAAATTCAATGCCACAGTCTTTGTACTCCTTTCTCCTCTTTTCTACCTACCTATCTATCTATGTACATTATACTGTACAAAACACTATGTGACGGTATCATCCGTGTCACCGTCTAGTATTCCCTTCTCCCCTTGAAATAGCACCGCCAAGTAATCCACAGAGCCATAGATCGCTATTATCGCTGGTATCGCCGGTATCACCAAATAAGTCTATACATTAGCCCAAGCTGAATGCTAGAAATACTTTACTGGAAGGCTTCACATTGAAAAATACAATTGCTTTTATCCCCTGCTCCCATGCAAGGGAGACACCCACAACAAACATACATTAACCCATAACACAAAGGTTACAACCCATATAGACCCCATGGTTAACATAATCAACACAGGCAGGAGAATACACATTGCCCTCTGTCCTGAGAGACAATCGAATTACAACTCGATTGTCTCCAGGACACAGGACAATCGCCAATACACACAGAGAGACAATGGAACAGACATCACTTACTCAAACATACAATGTCCCACCCTTTACAATACACATAGACATTTAACACATCCCAAAATGACACAAATTAGACCAGGAATTTAAAAGTTAGTACAAGTCTCTTTGGCCTGGCTGTACTTATGGCTTTTCTGCACAAAACCGGTGCATACAACATGGGACCATAATCGCATGGTAAGAGGCTGGCAAGTAGTCCTCTCCAAGCACTCATGGCAACCTCAAAAGAGGGGCGTTTGTCGCACACTATATCTAATTCACACTTTAATTAGTCTTGTAATCTCCAGTGTACTGTATATACTATCTGTTAAATAATGTTGATTTATTGATATCTATGGTATAGAAAACATATTTGTACTGTATGTATTTTTTTTATTTAAAAAATATGTTCAGTACATATAAGAATATGTTAAAATTACACAGGCAGAAATATAACCCAGCTATAGCGCTTATTAATATTATACTGGTGCAATCCAAACCAAGTATGATATTATTAAGCTATCTACCGTATTTATCGATCTAAAAGTAAAACATTTTGGTGTGCACATCCTATGCTGGTCTTGCATCTAAGTTTATTTAACAAATAGCACTGTGAGATAACATACTACTAATTATTAAAAATTTTAAAATAAAATTAAAAAATAAGCATAAAAAGATAGCCTAATCGCCTAATTAAATAAAAAAAATACATACAGTACAAATATATTTTCTATACCATAGATATCAATAAATCAACATTATTTATCGCTATAATGGCAAATACATAAATGCAGTTCAGTACCTATCTCCCCACATCCTTGTTATTTATAAGTACATGTATTGCATGAGGATCACACGTAAAATAAGTGCTGTGAGTTCAGCAAGGATCCAAAGTCTCTATAAAGTTGAAATAAAGTGTATTCCCAGTGTCCCACACTAACAAGCAGGTAGGTATCAGAAAAATGTGGGCTGGATCGGGTCATATCTCATTTCCATAGCAAAACCCATATATACGGGTCGATAAAAAACAATAGGACAGTATTTTGGCTTTAAACATAAAGGGGACTGCCATTTTCTTTTCTGGCTGGTCCTTATATACCCCGGAGGGGTGTTTTCATTGGCTGAAGGAGTCACATGCCCTCCTCTGGCCATTCATATTACTAAAAATAGGTTTCATTCATAGAATACTGAATAGGTAGCCAATGGGATACATTTTGAAACCAGTGCTTTGACAACCTGTCATCAGCAATTAACCTTAATTACTTGGGGACTATCCCTGATTGGCTCTCGTGACCGTGGGAAAATGTATCCCATTGGCTGCAGTATTCTATGAATGAAACCTAGTGTTATTAATGTGAATGGCAATTAGGACTCCGCCTGGCATAGCATTACCATGGCAAAACTAAAATTAGCAAAATGTCAGAAATGAAAAGATTGATTCACCCAGACGCAATTATCATTTAAAAGTGATTGATTGAAGTGCTGCAGGTGATTTATTTTGCATCCCATATACATAATTAAAGTAGTGGAGCGGAGTAATTTATCAATCTAGTTAAGGCTGGAGGTGAGGTGCTGTATATGTTTGTTTTAATAAAAAGGCTCAGGCGGCTCCACTTCCAGGGACCTCCCCGGACTACGTCTCTATATCGCATAAGGCTTTTTTATTTTACGCTCACGCATTTCGTAGAAAAGTTTAACATAAAGGGAGGGGGGGGTTGCACTTTTGAACGCTTTTGGCTGCCGTTCTGCTTTTGAAAGTACCAAAGCTGGCAGAGATCACCGAGCTGAGTTTGTCCTTTACACTTTTACATAGTCACTCGATTCGCTGCAGCTCTGCTACATCTGTGAGCAAGTATTACCCTCCTTCTTAACCTTAAAACACTGCCGATACCATATAATACATCATGATGATAGCGAAACGGGTAAGGGTTACAGTATATCCAGATTCGAATACTACTGCTTCATTTTGTACTGGCCATCTACTGGCCATGTTATGTATTGCTATTGTGAAGAAGAGAAAATCGCGTTTCGTTTGTAACTATATGCAAAAAAGAGGAGCGCTAATGATGTTGCATCTGTACATCGATGATGTATTTCTGTTGTGGAAAGGCACTAGGGAGTTGTTCGTCCAATTCGTGGCAGAACTGAATGTGAACCAGCTAGGCCTATTTTTCACATCTGAGATTAAAGAATGTTTCTTGATCTTACCATCTCCATGGGGGCAGAAAGAAAAATAGTCACAAATTTGTTCAGAAAAAAGACGACAACAAATAGTCTTTTAAGTTGGCACAGCAGGCATCCTCTTGCCCTCAAGAAAGGTGTCCCTAAGGAACAGTATTTGAGGGCTAGAAGGAACTGCTCAGAACTGAGTGATTTTAAAATAGTGGCTCGTGATCTTTCATCACTCCATCAATCGTGAACAACTTCTAAGCCCTAAGACTAAGATCGCAGAAAAAACGACCTCAAGAATAATAGGCACCTATGACAAGGCACATAAACAGATACGTGAGATTTTAAAGTCTCACTGGTCCACAATTCACTGCAAAAAATGCACCAAAATGATACGAAATGACAATACTAGCTAATTCTTCAGGCCGATGTTAAAAGCTGAGAACTTTGCCAATATCTTCCAGTCAGGAACATATTGGAGCCCCACATGCACCACGTCACGGTGTCTCAGCACACATGGGGTCCTACCACTAAACTGCCCGTGGTGTGTGAACAGGGTCTGAACAAACTCACAGCCAGATTCTCACATGCCTCCATAGTGATATCACCAATGCACTGCGAGGTAGGATAAAGCTGTGAGCTGCTCCCACAACAGACCATGTGACACAGAAGCTACCAGGTGCAAAAGAATGTTACCAACAAAATAACAGTCCATACACATAAGGGAAAAAAAACTCACTGAAAAAAGTGGCCTAAACGGGTGAAAATGCTCCAAACCCCGACACTGTAGCGTATTCCATCAAGTCTTTCATTAACTGTCTGTCTATAGGGGTGATTTATCTGCTAACCTGTCCATGTGGACTGCAATATGTGGGCAAGACCACATGCGAACTCAGACGACATATTGGCGAGCACCTATCAGATATAAGAAGCAATCGTGAAACATCGGTGGCACATTACATCTGTGACCACCATGGAGGGAACACAGAGACACTTATGGTTCAAGAGATTAAACACATTAGGAAAGCTATCTGTGGTGGTGACATCGATATGATGTTACTCCGCAAAGAGACCCAGTGGATTTTAAAACTACGGACAGTGAGCCCTAAAGGACTGAACAAAGCAATTTCATATGCTTGCTTCATATAGTGCGCCACTCCGTGACACAGGGACACCTCGATGATGTGTTTGAGGTGTACATCCATGTTTCACCTTATCACGGTCCCACAGTGTCTAATGAACTCCATAATATCACCTAGTAGGAGGTGATTAGAAATTATGGAATGGGTATATGAGCACATCTATTACAAGGATGTTCTTTCCCTTATTACCATTTACCTGTCTCACCCTCATATTCGGTCCATATAGTTGCTTACAATCGATATTCAATACATTGGAATATAGGACTTATTCAGGACCATACTGGAGTTGGGTTTATGACATGGTTTTCCACTCTGTTTGAGCTTTAGCAATAACTGTGTCCGTGGCCAGTAATGTCATATTTGGTGCCCTTATAGCGTTTTGCTGTTCTAGACTGCAGGGATCATCACTATTACACACCTTCTGACACAAAACCTCCTTTTCTTTTCCTCTGTAACAAGACTCTCCACCTTCCATACAAATAACGACCATACACAATTGTTTTGGGTTAAGTGGAATTGGCCACAGCTTTATTTAAATTACACATCCTTATGTCTATGCCCTTTAAGCCAACTACCGATGTTCTCTATCTCATCCGAATGCAAGCTGTTGTACAGCAAGCATGAGGACCTCCCTTTCTTTATTCGGGCACAGACTACCACACAGCTGTGACAATTAACTTGGCAAACTGAGAACTCCGCTCCGGTGTACAGACCAGCAGCTAGAAAAGTAAGTCACGGACTTAAAAGGAAATAACATTAATTCCATATAATGAAATCTAACATAACAGAACAAACAAATATCATAAATAGAAAAGAGGGTAGGGTGGGCGGGTGTTCCTCACGCTGACTCCCCACAACAGGTAAGGCAGTTAACACATCAATCCCTTTTATAAACTACCCAGCTCCACCCCCCCCCCTTTAACTTAAACAGCGGGAAAAGAAGGGTGCAAATCCTCCAATCACCTTCTTTCCTTCTCCCCTGCAGTCCCTGGCCCTTTCATTAACCATTTCATGGCCTTCTATTTCTTATATTGCCTGCATACTATATTCCTCTTTACGTTATCCCTATGACCAGCAGTGATGTATAATATACTGGATAAGATATGGCCGCAGCATAGGTTCCCCGTATACCTTTATAGCGCGCCTGCGCTTTCCACACGGGCTGTAATGCCTCGGTCACTCGGCATTGTTGGGGGGGTATGTCCATCTGACACACCTACTTTCCTGATTGGCTGAGTGTACCGGGGTACACGACCCTGGGGGAGGGGCTTATATGATATCAACTCAGCATTCTGGCAGCCGCGCACGGCCATCATAGTGCTGGTGTCCGCACGTGACAGTGCAGTCTTACTGCAGCAACCTCCGCCACTCACTTGCCCATATCGCTCCTGAGGAAGCGTGGTGATAGACTCCCATGCAGAAACGTGTCGAGCGATCGCTATCTATTATCAGTAGTCATACAGAAGGCAGGGCAGAAGGCAGTTTGTTTAGCTGCAATATACTGGGTGATTTGTGCCATATAGGGCTCCCTCCCAGGTGCACCGCATAGGTGCTTAGTATTTATATACTGGGGTGTGAGCATTGGGGAGTGTATGGACTGGTTTAGTCCAAAACATCTGCCCTGGTGGTTATAACATAATGCCTGGGTGTGATATGGACTTACTGGTTATAATAATATTAAGCCAATCATAAAACCTACACACCACAGGTGTTTCAATTCAGGTATCCATGTGTGTAGATGGCACATAGATAAAGCCGCGCTTTACACACTCGGTTCCCTGTTTGCCTGTTGAATACCAAAAAGGGTGTATAAGCCCATTTTAATATTGGTTCTTAATAAAATATATAATATATATATAATATATATAATATAATTTTTTTTAACGTTCTACCAGGCTGTGAATCAATAATTACAAATAAGAACACATATGATTAAAAAAAAAAATTGTGTGTTCTGTGCAAGAATAGCCCCAGCTCCAATTGAGGAAGTATCTACCTCCAGGAAGAACTGTTTAGACACATCAGGACGATAGAGTGCTGGGGCTTTTGAGAATGACTGTTTGAGGGTTTGAAAAGCTGATTAAGCTACGGAAGTCCATATCTTGGGATTCATTACTTTCCTGGTGAGGGCAGAGATAGACGCAGTCAGAGTCGTGAAATGAGGAATGAACCGCCAGTAAAAGTTTGCAAACCCAAGAAAGCGCTGTATGGCCCACAGGCCGCTGAGTTGGGGCCAGTTCAAGATAGCAGATAGTTTCCTTGGGTCCATCTGTACACCCTGTCACCCTGGTCAGATATGATGTAGTCTAAAACAAAAGGGAGGTCTTTTCAAAGAGACATTTCTGAAATTTGGCATATAACTGATCCTCTCTTAATCGCTGGAGCACCATACGTATGAGCCTGCGATGGCTAGATAAGTTTAGAGAATAAATCAGGATGTCATTCACAAATTCCTGGAAGACTCCTGGGGCATTGCTGAGCCCAAAGGGCATGACCAAGTACTCATAATGTCCATCCCTTGTATTAAAGGTGGTCTTCCACTTGTCGCCCTCCTGGATCAGTATCAAATTGTAGGCACTAAGCAAATTCAGCTTGGAGAAAACTCTGGCTCCCTGCAGCCAATCAAATAGTTCAGAGATTAGAGGTAACGGATCTTGTTTAATCCCCGATAATCAATGCAGGGTCTGAGGGATCCATCTATCTTTTTCATGAAGAAAAACCCAGGGATCAGGACTTTCAGATGAAACCTCTTTATAATATATTCGGACATGGCTTGAATCTCAGGTTCCGACAATGGATAGACACATCCTCTAGGGGGAATAGTTCCTGGAACAAGATCAATAGGGCAATCATATGGACGGTGAGGTAGGCAGCTGCTCGGCCTTCCAAATTCAGAGGTATAGATGGAGGACAGGAAGGCTGAACTGAAGTAAGGCATTTGTCATGGCAGGTTGATCCCCAACAAAGCACTTGACCTGAATTCTAGGCCAGGACTGGTTAATGCATATGGAGCCATGGCAGCCCCAACAGAAGAGAAGTACCATAAGAGATATCTTCTCAGAATGAAGTACTCCAACTTGCAGAGCCAAGGGTTTGACATATTGCACAGACTCGGAAAAAGTCCTTCAATTAACGGACGTCAGCACCAAGGGCCTTTTGATGGGTCACATTGGTATTCCGGTACTGATTCACTGATTGCAATATGGTTCAAGAAAATCCAGCTCCACTTCGGTAAAGGAAAATTTATTTTGCTTGCAGTAAAATCACCATCTGCCCCACCATGGCAGCCACCATATATCTGCAGCTAGTCTGCATTTTGCGGTCTGCCATGGTGGTGACACATCGGATCTAGTGATCTAGTGGTACAGGGTATAGGGTATAGAAAGGGTTTTTTTGCCAAAAAGAGGAGGGGATTACAAAAGAAAATTATTAAATAGAGAATCCTTTTGGATTTTCGCATTGAACACGTGGCAACCTGATGGTCTGAACAGACGTCTAGACCTAATCTTGCAACAATAAATCCATCATGTTATTGTTCCTGCACTTCACAGCCGTCCCTCAAAAAAGCTAAAAAACTTTAAAAAACTCTCTCCATTAACTTTCTTTCCCACAGCCAGTACTTATATTGTGCACTTTTTGTATAGGCTTTTTTGTTCATTGTGTGTTTTTTATCTTTTTTTGTTTCTTTTTTTTTCTCATGAGAAGTCTTGTTCATAGGTGTGGCATGCTTTGGAGGTTGTCTGCAGTCATGTGACTACAATCAGTGAAAACAGGTGCAGTCCCTCTATAAACATTGCCACTTTTTAATGTTGTATTGTGTCATGAGTAAGGGCGCAAATTGTCTTCAGTAGCCCGAAACGCGTAGACAGCGACTTTGTAACTGTCTGGATGTGATTTTACCGCAAGCAAAATAAATTTTCCTTTACCGAAGTGGAGCTGGATTTTCTTGAACCATATTGCAATATGTTACCCGGGCCTTACACGGGTCCTCCATGCTCACAGGTGAGAGCTGCTGAAACTTTCTTTTCTTCTATTGATTCACTGATTCATCCACGATCTGATGCAGTAAGTTACCTGCCGAACCAGAATCGAGGAAAGCCGACATGGTGAACAGGGAACTACCAGAGGACAAAGTCACAGGAAATAACAGTTGTTGACAGTTTAGATCAGATCTTCACCTAAACCCACCTCAGCAACGGATCCAAGGCTCAGTAGGTGATCAGGCTTCTGGGGACAAGAGTGAGAAAAATGACCATTGCCTCCACAATACAGACACAAACCATTAATAAATCTGTGGTTACGTTCCTTTTCAGATAGCCTTCCTTTAATCACAAGCATGGGTTCAGACATGGAGAAAGAAGGAGGCATTATTTGTCTTCTGTCCTCTGTTATCTCCTGGGCATGTTTGTGAAACCACATGTCAATTCTGGAAGCCAGGGTTACCAGAGTGTCCAAGCAGGTTGATATGTCCTGGCCAGCTAACTCATCATTTATTCTACCAGACAGCCCCTCCCAGAAGGCTACAACCAATGCTTCATTATTCCATCCCAGCTCTGGATAGCTTATTGGTCCACGGATAAACTGCCCTGGCGAAGGCGTAACAGAGAGGAAGCCGCAGAAGTGGCACATCCAGGCTCATCAAATACCCTCCGGAAGGTCTGGAGGAAGTCCTTTAAGTTGTTAGTAAGGGCATCATTCACCTCCCACAGTGGGTTGACCCAGAAGGAGGTGGGACATCATAAAGGCAACCTTGGCACAATCGGTGGGACAGCAGTTCAAAGTGCAGAGTATACTGGTTTATAAAACCACAACATTACTTAGGATCTCTATCCTACCGAAGAGTAGCAGATAACCGGGCAGCAAATTCTCCCATCAGTGCAACATGCGTAGTAGGAGCAGCCGCCAGTGGTTGTAGTACCTCTCTGGCAGTAGTCAGTTCCAAGGTCGGGGAAGCCGGCAAGGAGCGGAATCAGAAGACAAACAAGGTTCAGTACACGGATATCCAGACAAGATCATCTTTATTGGTTACTAGCAAGAAATAACCTCAAAGCTCAGGCGAGGAGGTGGAAACACAGCCCAGCTCAATAGGGAGACTGATCAGCAACCTAACCAGCACTTGGAGAGGTGCAGGGGGAAAGCATTAACTCTCTTAGTGCCGAAGGAAAGTTCATAGAGCTCTAATCCCAATTCACACAGGGAGAGCAGAGCGACGTACGTGCCTGCCCGGGACAGCAATACCGTGGTGGGCACAGCGTGACACATATGTATCCCCAGATTTTTTTTTGCCATACTCTTACTTTAAATACAATAAGGCAGACACCTATTCATTTATTTTTCATCTTTATGCAATAGCAGCAAAAAATGGAAAAAATCCCTGCTCTGTTGCTATAAAAAAGCTTTGTCATAATGACAGTATAGTTGTAATAATCCCGTATTTCTATTATAGTAGTTTTCAGGTTTTGGGTCAAATTCAGGCAGCAAGTTTGGTGTCATTCTTAAGGTGTGTTGTTTTAGCCCATAACCAGTAGTGGATATAGTAAAGGTTGGAAATATAAAGAGTAAAGTCTCATACCAATTTTTCAACTCCAAATAAGTTGTGCATCTCTAAGCATGACTTACTTGAAATCACAGTTGATTATTTTAGGAAGATTGTATTTCAGAAGTCTCTAATATTAGGAGAAAATACTGACAAATACTATTAAGCCAACGTTTAAACCAGGTCACCAAATAACAACATGCCAATATAAGAAATTACTATTGAATTGAAGTAGAACAAAGCAACTGACGAAAACAACCATGAACTATTGATTGTAGGAGCATTGATTGATTGTAGGTTTATAAATTAAGCCAGGGAATGTACCAGGATCTGTACCAAATTTTCAGTAGTACACATCAGAGCAAAAGTCAAAATCTTGATTTCAGCATGAATACTACCATGAAGCAAGTGCATTTTATTATTTCTGGCGATTTTATATTTGAAGGTTTATAGGTAAATCTGTTTATCTAGCCTACTATACAGCAAAGAATATTTTATAGATGTGTTTAAAGGCAACCTGTCCCCATAAAAAAGCAGTACAATATGCAGGCAGCAGGTTACAGAGCAGGAGTAGCTGAACAAATTGACGTAAAACTTGTGATTTATTCATTTAAATCTCTGCTCTTTCTATGCTTAGGAGTCAAGCGGGCGGTCCTACTCAGTGCTGGCTGCAAATTGCACTGCAAATTCATGGTGACAGGTTTCCTTTAATTGCCAACTAAGATATTAAAAGACCAGAGTTTATTTGTACAGAAAAAAGGGAAGTTACGCAATTAATTATTTAAAGGGTTAACACTTTCCAAGGGCAACTGGAGGCCCAAAGTTGGCCATACTCCTTAGGGATTGTGCTGCATGACCATACGAGCCACAGTGGGCTCTATTTAAACTGCGGTCTTTATTAAAGTAATGAGGACTGCACTGTTCAGTCGTACTGCATTTTTAACAGCTGCACGGTATTGAGGGTGCCGCACAGCCATTAACTATGCAGACTGACTGAACCTTGCAGTCCTTTTATTAGGGTCTACCATGGCTTGTACAGCTGCACTGTATCAGACCAAAGCACCGCCACATCATAACTGCGACACAAGCGACTGTGTGGTTGTACCCTTAAGGTTTCTGCAGAGAAAAAAACTGAGAATGGCCTACAGAATGTGCTTTAATGGTCCCCTTATAGGCGGTCTGTACTTTCCATCAGGCACAATATCTTCCTCCAGAAGCAATTTTTCAAGGGGCACTACCTGTGTAATATGTCATGCCTTACAAAAGTACAGCACTATGATGCTCACTTGTTACAAATTTGGTTTTAGTATAACTCAAAATTGAATATTGCTGTGTTGAGACTCTTAAATGAGCTCCACAATATTTTTTGTAGCTATTGCTTTGTTTGAAAATTGAAATATTAAAATAGATACAGGCTTATCAGTTAAAAATGACTCTCTCAGCCCAACCATTGGTTTTGTTTTTTCTTCTAGCTTTCTTTTTACTGCTGAAAGCCATGGTGGGGCTAAAATTTGCATTTTTATGATCAATAAGCAGTTTACTACATTTTCTAAATAGTGGGGAGGGCTGCAGGAAACCATCGTTTTCCCTACCAAACATATGCCAAGAGAAGAGTAAGTTTGTGTAGTAGTGAATAAGTTTGAATGCTAAAGTCCATGGCTTTATTGAGGTCTTTGACCACCTGCATTTATCTACTTGCCATGACTGATGTAAAAAATGACAATTTCTTTCTAACAAAGCTAGAAGTAGCCTAGTACCCCACATGGATCAAGTCTCCCCATTCATTGCTCCAATTGTTCTGCTACATTTATTTCAGGTTGGCAGCTTAGGTGTGTCTTTATCAGGGGGCATGTCCTTTCTGCTGTAGCTCTTTCAATCTTTCCCTGTAACTGTCACACCTTCTAACAGAAAATATGGCTGGTGGCTGTTGATGATTTAAACTGAGGGTGTGCGACCACTTCAGTGAGGTGGACAACAAAGAAGGAAAAGAACAAACAGGTGGCACTATACAGACATTTTACTGAATAGCTCAGTGGCCATACGAAATTTTAAAATGCATGCAATGCAGACCATACATCATCAGTATTTAAAGAGTAACTAAACTTTTGAATAACATTTTAATAAGATGTTCCTAATGCCATAGTAACACTTTTTCTAATTTACTTTATTAATGTTTTTTGTATTTTTTATTACACTTTTACCTCCCCTAAGTGCACCATTCCCTGTGTGCTTAAAATTCACTTCTCTGTACACCACTGACAGACATGACATTTTATGACTGGGGCCACAGCAACCTCCCGTGCTCCTGGCATAGCAGATGGGTACCCTGTAACCCTGTGCTAGGCCAGGATTAGCTGTGCGGGGCTGGCTCCTGCTTCTGCCTGCTCCGCTAAGCTAAAGTGTCCTGCATGTTAGCTCTTAGCTTAGTGGAGCAAGCAGAAGCAGGAACCCGCTCCGCTCAACCAATCCTGACACAGCACATGGGTACAGGGTACCCATGTGCTATGCCAGGAGTTAGTAAACCTCCGGGGGGGCATGGGCAGGCAGGAGCAACAATATACCCTTACTGCACTGCAGCCCCATTCATAAAATGTCATCTCCGTACTACGTACACTGCTGAGCAGTTAGCGGTGTACAGAGAAGTGAATTTTAAGCGCACAGGGAATGGTGCACTTTAGGGGGGTAAAAGTGTAATAAAAATACATTTGTTCAGTCTTCATACACGTTCACACAGTGTGCAGTCTGACATCCAGCATAAACCATTCCTACCTTCCAAATAAGAGGACTGTTCTTTGTAGTTTAACTTGTTTATTGGTCAACAGGTTGTACAAGTGTGATTGATTTAGTAAAACAGGATTGTTTGATTGGCAAAACAGGATTGTTTGGTAAAACTACAAGAATACAAATAATATGTATAAAGCATAGGAGGCATGTACTATAACATTACATTAACACTGAAGCACATGGTAAAATGGCTGCCTGTACATAAGATTGCATGTCTAGCTAATATTAATAACAAGTCCCTGAGTAATAATTACAACTAGCTGAACAGCTCCGCATAACACAATATCCCTGAAACAAAGGTAGATCTCTCGCCAGATAAGCTTTTACAAGGATGGTGAAGTTTAAGAAGGAAATATGCAAAAGGACAGCTCTGCTGATGTGTCTTGGAGACTGGAGGCTTCTCTTTCCCAGGATGCTTTTTGCTCCCACAATGCAGTACACCACCCACAATACAGTAGTTTTTGTAACAGAAAAACAAAGTGTAATACAACCTAACACCGCTAGATGGTGCTATAACCACACTAACCACTTGAGAAATACCATGAACTAGAATGAACCAGAATAATTTTATAACCCTGCTGGGCAGAAAAACATTAATAAAGTATATTACAAAAAGTGTTACTATGGCATTAGGAACATCTTATTAAAATTTTGTTCAAAAGTTTAGTTACTCTTTAAGTCTCGGAAAACCCCTTTAGTGACTATGTTTCTGCTCCTTACATTGCATTACATTACACATTATAGTTTCCACACATGGCAGATATATCAAGCTGTTTAGACCAGTTTAATGGTTTAAAAATGCAGAAAGTTATGGAGTAAACCATATATGCACCATAATTTGTGACTAGGGTTGAGCGAACCCGAACTGTAAAGTTTGGGTTCATACCGAACTTTAGGATTTTTGGACCCCAGACCCGAACCTGAACTTTTCAGTAAAAGTTTGGGTTCGAGCTCTGTATTCGGCGAGTTAATGGCGCTTTTTGAAATCAACAAGCGTTTAACTTGTGTGCCCTACTAATGGCATGGCTGTGATTGGCCAGTGCAGCATGTGACCCAGCCTCTATATAAGCTGGAGTCATGTAGCGCTGTATGTCACTCTGCTCTGATTAATGTAGGGATAGGATGCTGCTGCTGTGAGGGAGAGAATAGGGAAGAATCTTTTATCAGAAGTGCTTGTTTAACTCAGCCGTCTACAGCGATTTTGTTTTATTATTTTAAATAATAACAAAATACTAAAATAATAACAAAATACTAAAATTGCGGCCTTTGCTGCATCTGTCAGTGTGAAATACAAGCATTAGATACTGCTGTTATATTCTGTTATAAAAAAAACACCCATTTTGGGCAAAATACTAAATTAGAGGCCTTTGCTGCATCTGTCAGTGTGAAATAGAAGCTTGAAATACTGTCATAATATTCAGAGTTTAAAAAAACACCCATTTTTGGCAATACCCTACATCTGCGGCCTTTGCTGTATCTGGCAGTGTGAAATACAAGCTTAAAATACTGCAATAATATTCTGTGTTTAAAAAAACACCCATTTTTGGCAATACCGTACGTCTGCGGCCTTTGCTGCATCTTTCAGTGTGAAATACAAGCTTTAAATACTGCAATAATATTCTGTGTTTAAAAGAACACCCATTTTTGGCAATACCGTACATCTGCGGCCTTTGCTGCATCTGTCAGTGTGAAATACAATCCTGAAATAGTGCAATAATATTCTGTTATTAAAAAAACACCCATTTTGGGCAAAATACTAAATTGCCAGCCTTTGCTGTATCTGTCAGTGTAAAATACAAGCTTAAAATACTGCAATAATATTCTGGGTTTAAAAAAACACAAATTTTTGGCAAACCCCTACATCTGCAGCCTTTGCTGGATCTGTCAGTGTGAAATACAAGCTTGAAATACTGCAATAATATTCTGTTTAAAAAAAAAACACCACCCATTCTGGGCAAAATACTAAATTAGAGGCCTTTGCTGCATCTGTCAGTGTGAAATACAAGCTTGAAATACTGCAATAATATTCTGTTATTAAAAAAACACCCATTTTGGGCAAAATACTAAATTGCCAGCCTTTGCTGCATTTTTCAGTGTGAAATACAAGCGTTAGATACTGCTGTTATATTCTGTTATAAAAAAACACACCCTTTTTGGGTAAGATCCTAAATTTGCGGAGAATGAGGAGAACGTCAAATAAGGGACATGGCCCCGGTCGTGGCGCTGCTGGTGGAGCTCCTGTTGCAGGGAGAGGACGTGGTCGATCTGTGCCAGCTACACGCATAAGTGAAACACCTTCCTCAGGTGCGAGTAGGCCACAGAACCTTCAGCGTTATTTGGTCGGGCCTCATTCGGCTCTACGAATGGTGAGGCCAGAACAAGTACAGGCAATAGTAGATTGGGTTGCTGACAGTGCCTCCAGTTCCTTCACATTTGTCTCCCATCCAGTCTCCTGCTGAAAGATCAGAGTTGGCACCTGCAGCCGATGTCCTTCAGTCTTTCACCTCATCTGCTTGCAAATCAGCCATGATTCATGCAGAATTCTCTTCTGCTTTTTGATGACTCTGCTAGCAGGGTTTCCCAGGGCCAAGCACATAGCCCTGCCCCAGAAGTGGAAGAGATTGAGTTCACCGATGCTCAACCACTTATGTTTCAAGATGAGTATATGGGAGGACCACCGCAGCACGTCTCGGATGATGACAAAACACAGGTGCCAACTGCTGTGGCTTTTGAAAGTGTGCAGACCGACAAGGAGGGCAGGGGTGAAGACTGGGTGGAAGATGATGTGAAAGACGATGAGGTCCTCGACCCCACATGGAATCAAGGTCATGTGAGTGGAGTAGACACCTCAAAAACCAAGAAAGGTCTCTGGCTCCTCCTGCTTTCTCTCCTGCTGCAGTCTCTGCCTCTTCATCCACCTCTGGAGTGACAGTGGCACCTGCCACCCCGCAAACAGAGGATCTGCCAGCAACACCACCACCTGGGTCACCAAGCATTTCCACAATGTCCCATGGAAGCATTCAGCTCTCTATCTCCCAAACACTGGAGCGGAAGAGGAAGTACCCCCCTACCCACCCACGATCCCTGGCCCTGAATGCCAGCATTTCAAAATTACTGGCCTTTGAAATGCTATCATTCCGTGTGGTGGGGACGGAGAGTTTTAAAAGCCTTATGGCGGTGGCTGTCCCACAGTACGTCGTGCCCAGGCGCCACTACTTTTCCAGGTGAGCCATCCCTTCCCTGCACAACCAAGTGGGGGACAAAATCAGGTGTGCACTGCGCAACGCCATCTGTGGCAGGGTCCACCTAACTACGGATACGTGGACCAGTAAGCACGGTCAGGGACGTTATATCTCCCTAACAGCACACTGGGTAAATGCAGTGGCGGCTGGGCCTGAGGCGGATAGCAGTTTGGCGCATGTCTTTCCACCACCGAGGATTGCAGGGAGCCTCCTGTTGCTTACTCCTCCTACTCCGCTTCCTCATCCTCTACCACCTCCTCATCCGGTCAGCGTAACACCTTTACCACCAACTTTAGCACAGCCAGGGGTAAACGACAGCAGGCAGTTATAAAACGTGTAGCGGATCCGCTTCCGTTAATGGACGCTTCCCAGCTTGCGCCGAGGACCACAAGCACCGCACTGGACACCACAAGCACCGCAGAATCCACAACCGCCGTAGCTTAACTGGAGCCGCGCCGTCTTCCTTCCACCCTGAATGAACCTCCAGCATTCAGGACCGTGTGGGAAAGATCTCTCCTCCAGGGAATATGCAGAGCATAGCAATCCCCAGCGTGATACAGCAATTCCCTCCAATAACGAGACGAGGCTGCGTTTTGAAGGGTTAGAAAAACAGGAACTGAACTCAACTCTTTATTGAGGGCTACCCGCCCGTATTTATGCAGGTCCCCACAATGCATCATGGTTTCCTCCTCTCTGCCCTGGAGACACCCGAAGTGCAATTCAATTATCTCCCAGGACAAAGGGAGATCACCAATACACATGTGGGAACAATAGGAGAGGAATTACCACCCGAATACACAAAATCCTCCCTTCTGTCTGGGATATAATTATGGATTAACATAACTATCACAGTAAAAATAGTTTTTAAACATACACTGTAACTTTAAAACCATACATTCCATCTCCATAAAAATTACATATTTAAACTCAGCATACATCAAACATAAACACTTCCAAAAATCACACAAATCCCTCCAGCGGATCAAAAGTTTAGTGGAAGTCCTTTATGACCGATCGCAAGCACAATTTACTGCCCAAAACAGTTCCATAGATTTGGGCTGTGCGGTCGGTCAATTTCATGCAGAAAACGACTAAGTCCCATCTTCGAACGGGACTTAGTCTCTGGAGCTGAAAGTTCAGTATGGAAGAAGGTAATATGTCCCGGGGCCATAGTCGTAGGGCAGGAGGCTAGCCATAAGTCCTCTACAATGCCCAGTGGCAAATGGCAGTTTGTCACAAAACGTATCTGTTTGGAGGACAAACCACACACCGCGCAGGAGCTGTGGACAGGCATGGAACAACAGAGCGATGAGTGGTTGGTGCCAGTGAGCCTCAAGCCCGGCCTGGTGGTGTGCGATAATGGGCGAAATCTCGTAGCAGCTCTGGGACTAGCCGGTTTAACGCACATCCCTTGCCTGGCGCATGTGCTGAATTTGGTGGTGCAGAGGTTCCTTAAAAATTACCCCGATATGTCAGAAAGTGTGAATTGCAGGACACATTGATCATCGACACTTCGAACGCACCTTGTGGCCCCAGGTTCCTCCCGGGGCTATGCCTGTCTGAGGGCAGAAAGTGCGGGCCGTCTGTGCGCGCTTTCGGTGTTGTAACCCTGCTGCTCCTCGCCTGTCAGCGTTGCAGCGTAACTTGGGCCTTCCCGCTCACCACCTCATATGCGGCGTGCCCACAAGGTGGAACTCCACTTTGCACATGCTGGCCAGACTGTGCGAGCAGCAGCAGGCGATAGTGAAGTTTCAGCTGCAGCACGCACGGGTGAGTCGCTCTGCGGAACAGCACCACTTCACCACCAATGACTGGCCCTCCATGCGAGACCTGTGTGCCTTGTTGCACTGTTTCGAGTACTCCACCAACATGGCCAGTGCCGATGACGACGTTCTCAGCGTTACTATCCCACTTCTATGCCTCCTTGAAAAAATGCTTTGGGCGATGATGGAAGAGGATGTGGCGGAGGAAGAGGGAGGAGGAAGAGGGATCATTTCATAGGGTTTCAGGCCTGTCATTCACAGGTGGCTCCGAGGGTGGGAGGTGGAGGATATGGAGGAGGAGGAGGAACTGTGTTTACAGCAGGGGGGCACCCAAACAGCTCATGGCCATCACTGGTGCGTGGCTGGGGGGATACAGAGGACACAGACGATACACCTCCCACAGAGGACAGCTTTTTGTTGCCTCTGGGCAGCCTGGCACACATGAGCAATTACATGCTGCAGTGTCTCCGCAATGACTGCCGAGTTGCCCACATTCTAACTTGTGCTAATTACTGGGTGGCCACGCTGCTGGATCCCCGTTACAAGGACAACTTACCGTCCTTAATTCCGTCACTGGAGCGTGATCGTAGGAAGCGTGAGTACAAGAGCACGCTGGTAGACCCGCTGTTTGTGGCATTCCCACCTGACAGCGGGGGCACAGTGGAAGCACAAGGCGAAGGCAGAGGAGGAGATGGAGGTCGCCAACACAGCTGGGGCACCACCAGCACCACAGAAGGCAGGGTTAGCATGGCCGAAATGGGGAAAAGCTTTGTCAGCACGCCACAACAACCAGCACCACCAGCTGATATGGAACATCTTAGCAGGAGGCAGCATTTCAGCAACATGGTAGAGCAGTAGGTGTGCACACGCCTACACGTACTGAATGACGGGTCGGCCCCCTTCAACTTCTGGGTCTCCAAATTGGGCACATGGCCTGAGCTTGCCCTTTACGCCTTGGAGGTGCTGGCCTGCCCTGCAGCCAGTGTATTGTCTGAACATGTGTTTAGCACGGCAGGGGGCGTTATCACAGACACGCCAATGGGCAAGCCAATGTGGACAAGCTCACATTTATTAAAATTGACCAGGCATGGATCCACAGGACTTGTCCGCACCTTGTGCAGAATAGACATGTATACCGGCCTTACCCAGCCATTGTTATACTACAGCGCAATTGCTCATTGGTGTATTTTTGATATTTCCCACTCTTTTGGGGTGTACCCTAATAAAAATAATAAAAAAAAACAATGTTGGCTACCTCGTCCTCTTCCACCTACACCGCTACGTCCACCGCCTCCTCAACCTCCTACACCATATGGACCTCCACCTCATACATCAAGAATATTTTTTGTAAATTTTTACGTATATTATTTTAAGTCATTTCACTTCTTTGTCTGATACATTGTTGGGTTACATATCCCAAATTTTTGGCTTTGATATACCCCTGCTCTACCTATTGGACAGGTTAATAAATTTCCCTAATTTGTCTCTTATATTGTCGGGTGAAATTCACAAATTTTTGGCTGTAATATACCCCTGCTCTACCTAGTAGACAGGTTAATACATTTCACTAATTTTTCTGTTACATAGTTGGGTGACATTCACCAATTTCTGGCTGTGAAGATATACCCCTGCTCTACCTAGTGGACAGGTTAATAAATTTCACAAATTTTTCTGTTACATTGTCGGGTGAAATTCACCAATTTTTGGCTGTGATATACCCCTGCTCTACCTAGTGGACAAGGAAATACATTTCACTAATTCGTCTGTTACATTCTTGGGTGACATTTTACCATTTTTGCCGTGAATAAACCCCTGCTCTACATAGGTGACAGCCAGGACATAAATTTTAAAAAATCGTCAGTTACATTGTCAGTAGAGATGTCGCGATCCATGGCAAAACTCCCATGGAAAATTACATAGTTGACGCAGAGTCGGGTTTTAATCCATAAAGGGCATAAATCGCCTAACATTCCTAAATTGTTTGGAATAATGTGCTTTAAAACATCAGGTATGATGTTGTATCGACCGCAAAAGGACGCATGAGCATACAGCCATTGTGCATGAGCGTTCAGTAACGCGGCCAAAAAATACCCAGCTCCGCAGAGGCTGTCCCTTTTTTTTATTTTATTTTTTTATTTTTATATTTTATAAAAAAAAAAATCTGTTAACAGTTTAATCTCTGTTTTGTCCCCTATCATGGGCCGGTGTATGGAATAGATTTTAGGAACCGGGAGATGGAAAAAGATGCTTGGTCGGTCCTCTTACTTCCAATTTGGGGCACTGCGCATGCGCCGTGTAATGTACTGTGCAATCCCAATATGAGTGGTGTGTTTAAGTAGTACTATTCCTATCAGGGGCCGGTGTATGGAATAGAATTTAGGGACCGGGAGATGGAAAAAGATCCTTGGTCGGTCTTCTTACTTCCAATTTGGGGCACTGCGCGTACGCCTTGCAATGTACTGTGCCACCAGATATGAGTGGTGTGTTAAGTAGTACTATTCCTATCAGTTTAATTCCTGTTACGTCCCCTATCAGGGGCCGGTGTATGAAATAGATTTTAGGAACCGGGAGATGGAAAAAGATGCTTGGTTGGTCCTTCTACTTCCAATTTGGGACACTGCGCGTGCGCCGTGCAATGTACTGTGCCATTTGTCAAACTGAAGGGCACATATCCGTGCGGCCAGTGTAACGTTTGCCCGTTCATGTTGGGCAAGGATAATTTTACAAATGGCAAGGAATGTATACGCCTGCATCATTACATTAACTGCCGCACCAGAAATATCGTATATGGGATTATTTGTCCATGTAAGAAATTGTACGTGGGGCAAACCTCACAAGAATTGCTGAAACAGATCCAACAACACATGTCTACCATCACCTTGGCTGCCTGGGATAGGGCCGATGAGGAAAAACCTCTTACTTCTGTGGCTACACATTTTTTGGATCATCACGGTAGTAAGTACAATGGTTTACAGGTGGTGGGTTTGGAGAAAATCCACTACAATATCAGGGGCACACACATGACACAATGTTTGCTTAAAGCTGAATCCCGATGGATTTATAATTTAGATTGTTTGTCCCCGCAGGGTCTTAACGAGGAACTTTTATTTACAGGTTTCTATGCTGGATAATTTGTTACACGTTTTATTTACACTTTCTGTTTTGTCTCTTTCTAGATGCACATGTCTTTTGCCCTTGCACGTGTTCACCTGGCTCTCCAATCTGGGTCCGCCAGATCATCCCTTGTTCTACTTCACACCGGGAACGGTCTTATATTGTTTACAAGGAATTCTATGGATCACCGAGCGGGAGGATTTATTCGCTAGGATGAACAGCGAAGGATTTGCGATATTGGTCTCATCCATACTCTTTGGACTGTATTGACTAAAAGTGCTACCATCCGCAGTAAATTTTCTCTCCCCTTTTCTTTGGTTTTTGTGTGGGGCCCTGTGGTTGATGGTATAGAACGGTTGTCCTATTCGTTTCCTTCTTATTTTCTCCCCCCTTTTTTTTAAAATTTTTTTTCTTCTCTCGTTAAATCCAATACAGCAAATTATGATAAAAAATGACGTTTATAAAATAAAATTCAAAATAATGACGCGTATAGGATGAAATATAAAACGATAAAATATAGCGACTAATAATTCTAAATAATAGATATAATATAATAATATAAATAATAAAAAATAAAAAATAATAAATATATATAAAATCAAAGATAGAAGATAGAAAGGCAGGGGGAAAATTATAAATATACAGAGGATTAAAAGCAGAGAATAAAAATAGACAAATAATAAAATAATATAAAAAATATAAAATAATATAATGACATCAAATATATAATAAAAAATAAATATGAAAAATAAATAATAAATTCAAAATAATATATAAAAAATAATACAAAAATATTAAAAATAATATTAAATAATATAAAAAATATTAAAAATTGAAATATAAACAATATAAAAATTAAATACAAAAATATTAATATAAAGAATATAAAATAGAGATATTTACTAAATCACATAATACGAGGTGCAAATCATGTGACTCAATTGATACATTCAGGCTGGGTTCAGACCTGAGCGTATTTGATATGCGCGTTTAACGCGCGTTTTTGTCGCGCGTTTTTATGCGCGTTTTTTGCAATAGTAAACGCACGTTTGACGCGCGTTTGTGTGATTGACTGCAGTGTCCTATAGCCACAAACGCGCGTCAAAACGCCCCAAAGAAGCTCAAGAACTTGTTTGAGCGTAGGGCGTTTTTCAGCGCGTTCAAACGCGCTGTAAAACGCTCAAGTGAGAACCAGGGCCATAGGAAAGCATTGGTTTTCATGTGTTGAGCGTTTTACAGCGCGTTTGAACGCGCTGTAAAACGCTGAAGTGTGAACCCAGCCTCAGTCTAATCAGACTGATAATTAATTTTGTGCATGAACTAATAATATAAGGTCAATGTAGGATATTGAAGGTATCCTTCACACACAAACCAATGTTGTTGATTCATGATTTCTCACTATCACAACCGATCCCTCACTGGATTGAATGTATGGATTATTATTTTTGACTTTTTCACAAAAGATCCTTTCACATGTGTCTTTCACATATACATAAGTGTCTTTGTGTTTCTTTGTTTTGAAGTCTTTCTGTATGTTTTTGAATATTAGATCATGTATCTGTATTGGGTTTCTTATGTGTATCTAGTCATTGTTTATATGCGCTAATGTATTCTTATTTTCTGTTCGCTCGCTTTTTTCTTTACCTCCGCTCTTTTCCATTCACCCATAGTGCCCCACATACATGCGCGCTTTGCGCTTCAATTTTGCCATGCCACTTATTACTTGCCAGTATTTGACACGCAGCAGGGCCCTTTGAGTCTGCGTGACTTGCCGCTTCCGTTGCTTGGAATGCAGCATGGGCCGGCTCGGCTGCACGCATGAGCAGACGGCACTTCCGGATGCTGTCTGTCTCAGCGTTTCTCAGCAGCCATGTCCACTCATTGATTAGAGATATGCAGCGCCGTCTCCCTTCTCCTTCTCTCTCCCCCCCTCCTTCCTCCCCTTTCCTCCCCCATGAGAGTGAGGTTATTACCGCCCCCCACTTTCCATATGGGCACCTGGTACGCAGGTGAAGATTATAATTATTGCCTCTATATATATATCAGACTATGTGCCACTTTGGATCAGGCACTCCTGAGGAAGCCAGCAAGTCTGGCGATACGCGTTGGGCTCCTTTCCTGACCGCCACACATACCCCCACTATGCTACCTCTATGATAAGTATTCTAGGTCTTTTATTTATTGTTGATGGATTCTATGCACTTATATTGTCATATATTTATTGATGTGGGGGCATGTTTATGACTTTTGTGGTGAGTCAGGGTGTCATGTGTACATGTATGGTTCACATGGCCCTGATTTGTTGTATACAACGATTTTAATGCATGTTTTGTTGTGTCTGTTGCTTTAAATAAATTTGATATATTTTAAATGTGCGGCTCCCATTTCGGTATTCTTTTTTCTTTTCTTTGAATCACACTGTGCCACCAGATATGAGTGGTGTGTTAAGTAGTACTATTCCTATCAGTTTAATCCCTGTTACGTCCCCTATCAGGGGACGTGTATGGAATAGATTTTAGACAACTGCAAAGAGTTGTCAATAGTTGACACACTCATGACATAAATTTTATTCCTCTAGGCGTCAATCTTGGTGTAGTGATGACTGTGCTCGTGTGCACGTTTGGGAGATTGCAGGCGATGGGGATTTTTCAAAGTCTATGGTCGTGCTGACTGAGGTAGTTCAGTGACAGTTAAGTGACCCAGAAAACAATGATTCTGCAGTGTGGGCCCATTGTTGGCCTAGTAGGCTTTAATGATCACCTTAGATGATCACAAAGAAAATTAATGTTTTTTCTATGCAAAATTATCCAGCAGATCGCTTTTGGTCTGTTCACAATGAAGCAACAACTTTATCTGGGGTGTGCCAACATTGCCATTGCCAACACACTCATAGAGGTGGTCGCTTCATTGTGATACGCAAGCCCCTACACCACAACAAGGTAACGATCACGAAGGGGAATTGACACATGTATGTGCCTTTTTTTTGTTTTGTTTTTGCAGCCACAGTGCAGCACCAGAGGCCAGAAAATTTAGGCATGTACACATGCCTGAAAAATTAGGTATTGTTGCAGCCGCTGCTGTAGCAGCGGCCAGAAAAGTTTGTTTTCCAGGCAGAAAGTGCACTAAAACATTTTGGCTTGAACCCTAGTTGGTGGCAGATAAGTTACGCAAGTCATCCGGCATGCAGAGATAAAATACAGCAGCGTGTGGACCATTTTTAGCCCAAGGCATCTCATCTCATCACCAGGACTTTATTAGTCAAATGTATCGCCCACTGTCAGTCCCTTCGGGATCCATGCCTCATTCATCTTAATAAAGGTGAGGTAATCTAGACTTTTTGGACCTAGGCGACTTCTCTTCTCAGTGACAATACCTCCTGCTGCACTGAAGGTCCTTTCTGACAGGACACTTGAAGCGGGGCAGGGCAGAAGTTCTATCGCAAATTGGGATAGCTCAGGCCACAGGTCAAGCCTGCACACCCAGTAGTCAAGGGGTTCATCGCTCCTCAGAGTGTCGATATCTGCAGTTAAGGCGAGGTAGACTGCTACCTGTCGGTCGAGTCGTTCTCTGAGGGTGGACCCCGAAGGGCTGTGGCGATGCGTAGGACTTAAAAAAGCTCTGCATGTCCTCCATCAACATCACATCTGTAAAGTGTCCTGTCCTTGCCGGCGTGGTCGTGGTAGGAGGATTACTTTCACCTCTTCCCCTGTTATATTCCCATTGTGCTGTGACATCACCTTTATACGCTGTGTAAAGCATACTTTTTAATTTATTTTGGAACTGCTGCATTCTTTCCGACTTGCGGTAATTCGGTAACATTTCAGGCACTTTCTGCTTATACTGGGGGTCTAGTAGCGTGGCCACCCAGTACAGGTCGTTCTCCTTCAGCCTTTTTATACGAGGGTCCCTCAACAGGCACGACAGCATGAAAGACCCCATTTGCACAAGGTTGGATGCCGAGCTACTCATGTCCCGTTCCTCGTCCTCAGTGATATCACTGAAAGTCTGTTCTTCCCCCCCAGCCACGTACAACACCACGGGTACCAGATAGGTGACAACGAGCACCCTGGGATGCCTGCTGTGGTTGTTCCTCCTCCTCCTCAAAGCCACATTCCTCCTCTGACTCCTCTTCCTCACACTCCTCTTCCAGCGTTGCCGCAGGTCCAGCAAGCAATGCTGATAAGGCTGTTTCTGGTGGTGATGGTGACCACAACTCTTCCTCTTCACGCTCATCTACGGCCTGATCCAGCACTCTTCGCAGGGCACGCTCCAGGAAGAAAACAAATGGGATGATGTCGCTGATGGTGCCTTCGGTGCGACTGACTAGGTTTGTCACCTCCTCAAAAGGACGCATGAGCCTACAGGCATTGCGCATGAGCGTCCAGTAACGTGGCAAAAAAATTTCCAGCTCCGCAGAGGCTGTCCTAGCACCCCGGTCATACAAATACTCGTTGACGGCTTTTTCTTGTTGGAGCAGGCGGTCAAACATTAGGAGTGTTGAATTCCAACGTGTCGGGTTGTCGCAAATCAAGCGCCTTACTGGCATGTTTCGCCGCTGGATATCTGAAAAGTGTTCCATGGCTGTGTAGGAACGCCTGAAATGGCCATACACCTTCCTGGCCTGCTTGAGGACATCCTGTAAGCCTGGGTACTTATGCACAAAGCGTTGTACAATCAGATTTAACACATGTGCCATGCATGGCACATGTGTCAACTTGCCCAAATTCAATGCCGCCAACAAATTGCTTCCGTTGTCACACACCACTTTGCCAATCTCCAGTTGGTGCGGAGTCAGCCACTGATCCACCTGTGCGTTCAGGGCGGACAGGAGTGCTGGTCCGGTGTGACTCTCTACTTTCAGGCAAGTCAACCCCAAGACGGTGTGACACTGTCGTATCCGGGATGTGGAATAGCCCCTGGGGAGCTGGGGGGGGGGGTGCAGTTGATGTGGAGCAAGACGCAGCAGCAGAAGAGGACTCAGCCGAGGAGGTTATGGAAGATGATGGAGTAGGAGGAGTAGAGGAGGTGGCAGCAGGCCTGCCTGCAAGTCGTGGCGGTGTCACCAACTCCTCTGCAGAGCCACGCATTACATGCTTGGCAGCCGTCAGCAGGTTTACCCAATGCACAGTGTAGGTGATATACCTGCCCTGACCGTGCTTTGCAGACCAGGTATCAGTGGTCAGATGGACCCTTGCCCCAACACTGTGTGCCAGACATGCCATCACTTCCTTTTGCACAATCGAGTACAGGTTGGGGATTGCCTTTTGTGCAAAGAAATTTCGGCCGGGTACCTTCCACTGCGGTGTCCCAATAGCTACAAATTTTTGGAAGGCCTCAGACTCCACCAGCTTGTATGGTTAAAGCTGGCGGGCTAAGAGTTCCGACAAGCCAGCTGTCAGACGCCGGGCAAGGGGGTGACTTTGTGACATTGGCTTCTTACGCTCAAACATGTCCTTGACATTCACCTGACTGTGGGCAGATGAGCAGGAACTGCTCAAGGCGAGAGACGGAGTGGCGGATGGTTGAGAGGGGGCAAGGAGGACAGCAGTGGTTGAAGTGGCTGAAGATGTTGGACCAGGAGGAGGATGGCGGCTTTGAGTTTGTGTGCTGCTTGTACTCATGTGTTGATCCCATAGGCGTTTGTGATTTGAGATCATGTGCCTTCGCAAAGCAGTTGTACCTAGGTGGGTGTTGGACTTCCCACGACTCAGTTTCTTTTGGCACAGGTTGCAAATGGCATCGCTTTTGTCAGAGGCAGACACACAAAAAAAAATGCCACACTGATGATCTCTGCAATGACGGGATTCTGGTGGTGGCAACAGCATGCGTTGATTGGCGTGCTGTCTGGCTGACCCCGGGTGCCAATGCATGCTGTCTGACTGTGCCACTAGCTCCTTGCGACGACCTCCCCCTGCTTCCAACTCGTCTCCTCCTCCTCTCTGTCTCCCCATCTGAACTTTCCCCCTGTTCTTCTTCTCTTCGAGCGGGCACCCACGTGACATCCACGGACACATCGTCATCATCAACCGCTTCACTTGTATCTGACAATTCAGCAAAGGAAGCAGCAGCGGGTACAACATCATCATCATCACACCGTACATCCATGTGTGTAATGCTGCCTGACTGAGACATATCCCTGTTATCTACATCCTCTGGCAATAATGGTTGCGCATCACTCATTTCTTCCAACTGATGTGTAAATAACTCCTCTGACAGAACAAGTGAAGCAGATGTGGTGCTAGTGTTGGTGGTGGCGGCAGGCCGGCGAGTGGTAACTTGAGAGGTGCCCGAACCTGAGCTGGAGGAGGATGGTGCGTCAAGGTTCCGAGCGGAAGCTGTAGAAGATTGGGTGTCCTGTGTTAGCCAGTCAACTATGTCCTCAGAAGTTTTCGAGTTCAGGGTACGTGGCCTCTGAACACTGGGCATTATTCTAGGGCCAAAGGGAATCACAGCACCACGACCACGACTGCCCCTGTGGGGTGGCCTGCCTCTGCCTGTCATTTTTTTTTAGATTAGTTTAGTTGTACTATGCGTGCAAGCTACTGTGACACCAGATATGAGTGGCACTGTGCACTGGCAGAAGTTGGCAGAGTAGACGCTGTAGGCCTGACACACACGCTTGCAGACAGCTAACTGCTGATCAATCTATTACAGTCAAAAAAAATTAATATTTTTTTTTAAATGTAATCTACTTTGACACCATATATGAGTTGCGCTGGTGACACTATGCACTTGCAGGGCCTGAAACATACACACGCGTGCAGGCAACTGACTGCTATTATTTCACAGTAAAAAAATTTTTTTTTTTAAAATGTAATCTACTGTGACACCAGATATGAGTTGCGCTGTTGACACTATGCACTTGCAGGGCCTGAAACACACACGTGCAGGCAACTGACTGCTATTATTTCACAGTCAAAATTTTATTTATTTTTTTATGTAATCTACTGTGACACCAGATATGATTTGCTCTGGTGACACTATGCACTTGCAGGGCCTGAAACACACACACACACACGCGTGCAAGCAACTGACTGCTATTATTTCACAGTCAAAATTATTATTATTTTTTAAATGTAACCTACTGTGACACCAGATATGAGTTGCGCTGGTGACACTGTGCACTTGCAGGGCCTGTAAAAAAAAAAAACGCGTGCAGGCAACTGACTGCTATTATTTTACAGTCAAAATTGTTTGTTTGTTTTTAAATGTAATCTACTGTGACACCAGATATGAGTTGCACTGGTGACACTGTGCACTTGCAGGACCTGAAACACACACACACACGCATGCAGGCAACTGACTGCTATTATATTACAGTCAAAGTTTTGTTTTTTTAAATGCAAGCTACTGTGACACCAGATATGAGTGGTGGCACTGGGCAAGTGGGCACAGTATACGCTGTGAGCCTGACACAAATGCTGGCAGGCAACTGCAATTAGATTACACAGGAAAAAAAAAAAAAAAGCAGACTGATGTACTAGCCCTAAAAAGGGCTTTTTGGGGTGCTGTCCTTACAGCAGAGATCAGATGAGTCTTTCAGGACTGTAGTGGACACTGAATACACTAGCCTAGCTATCGACTTCCCTATTAAATCAGCAGCAGCTACACTGTCCCTCCTCTCACTAAGACTGCAGCTTCCGAATGAATCTAAAATGGATGCTGTCCAGGAGGTGGGAGGGTCTGGGAGGGAGGATATGATGCTGAGGCTGGAATGTGTCTGCTGACTGTGAGGTACAGGGTCAAAGTTTACAAAATGATGACGAATAGGGGGCAGACCGAACATCGCATATGTTCGCCTGCCGCAGCGAACGCGAACAAGCTATGTTCGCCGGGTAATAGTTTGGGACATCTCTAATTGTCAGGTGACATTTTACCAATTTCGCTGTATGCAAATCCCTGCTCTGCATAGGTGGCAGGGACCTAATATTTGTAAAATCGTCTGTTCAATTGGTGGGTGACATGAGCCCAGTTTTGCCGTGAATTAACCCCTGCTCTGCATAGTTGACGGGGATCGAAATTTTTTAAAATCATCTGTTCCATTGGTGGGTGACATTAACCCATTTTTGGCGATAAAAACCCTTGCTCTGCATAGGTGACAGGGAATAAAATTTCAAAACTTCGTCTTTAATTGATGCGCGCCCTTCTTTCATTCGATGCTTCAACTTTAACAACTTGTCCCTTATTTCCGCTCGATCACATTGTAGCCATTGACATCTCTTGGATGTGGTATCTCTTTCTCACGCTCCCTCTCCGGCGTGGAACCCTGATTCGCCATTAACCGTGATCAACATGGTAGGCGCAGGCAAGAACATCGAGAGTTGATAGAGAAGATATCCAAATGGATCGTGGACGTCACGGGGACGTGCGATCAGGGACGTGCGAAAGCAGCAGCAGGGCCTCTCCTGTCTAACGTTTCCAAATCCAAAATACCCCAGTGACATTCCCTGTAATTTTTTATTAATCATTCCAATAACAGGGCATCTTAAGAGTCCTGTATTGTTATTTATAGTCACTACCTCTCCGAGTGGGTAATTGATTGCGCAAATATCCAATTGGATCGTGGACATCACTGGGACGTGCGACGCGTACTGACTGATGGGTCTGCCCCCTTCAACTTCTGGGTCTCCAAATTGGGCACATGGCCTGTGCTTGCCCTTTACACCTTGGAGGTGCTAGCCTGCCCTGCAGCCAGTGTATTGTCTGAACGTTTGTTTAGCACGGCTGGAGGGGGTTATTGTATTGTAATGCATTGCAGTGGGGATCAGACCCCCAGAAGTTGAAGTCCCAAATGTGTTTTTCATAATAAAAATAATAAAGTTTTAAGTAAAAAAGAAAAAAAGCCCTCTTCCCATAATAAAACAGACCTATTGGGTATTTTCGTGTCCGTAACAACCGTCTCTATAAAAATATCACATGATCCACCCCGTCACCTGAACGCCGTAAAACAAATTGTGCTAAAATAACAATTTTTTTACCTTGCATAAAAAAAAGTGTAATATCAAGTGATCAAATAGGCACATATACCCCAAAATAGTACCAATAAAACCGTCAACTCATCCCGCAAAAATTGAGCCCCTACGTAAGACAATCGTCCGAAAAATAAAAAAAATATGGCTTTCAGAATACGGAGATACTAAAACATGATTTTTCTTTTTTCAAAAATGCTTTTATTGTGTAAAAGTAAAATAAAGAAATATAGACATATTAGGTATCCCTGCATCCGTAACAACCTGCTTTATAAAAATATCACCTGATCTATCCCCTAAGGTGAATAGCGTAAAAAAATAGGACTGGTTCCACAATGTCCTGCACATATCGAAGGCAGGTCAATGTTCCCTCCAAGAATAACAGGAATAATCATTAATGGCAGTAGGCACTTTCCAGCCCTCCTGTAAACTCTGATGCAGCCATCATTAGTGCCACAGAAAAACAAAATAAAGTTCACCTGGTATCCTGGGTGTCAGTTCACACCCAGCTGAATGATCAGCCTCAGAAAGTCCACTTGCAGGCTTTAAGGTGGCCTGCTCGCCTGACACACGGTCTTCAGACCTCAGCACAGAGATCTCCAGAGCTCCACTGTCAGAGGGAGGTATTCCACACCACGTGACAGTGCTGGCTGTTTTTTGTAATCCTGCCAAGACCCGGCCTGGAATGTGGGGAGTAGTTACCCACCCACATACCTTCCGTCAATGACGGACCCTTGCGCCTTTCTACAGTATATATGTGTAATAATTGTGTCATGTTTGTATATATATATATATATATATATATATATATGACAGAGGTTGCAATAACACCTCTACATGTGCAATGTGTGTTTATAATTTATATACAATGTGCATATATACACAGTGTGTATATATATATTACCATGCCGTAAGGGTGTAGCCACAGTATATGGCTGCCAAATCCTGCCAAGACCCGGCCTGGAATGTGGGGAGAAGTTACCCACCCAGCACTTTGACTACTCCCAGTAAGAGCAGTCCCGGATCAGCTATTTACAGCCATGCTAAATAGCAAAGTGTCAATCAGCATTAGCTGCCGGTGACACATGAAAATACCGGCTCTTACTTCACTGAGGCTAGGAACCTCAGTGACACATACCTACCATCAATGACGGCTCCTTGTACCTTCCTACAATATATATATATATATATATATTTGAATTTCTGTCTGTCTGTTTTTTTATGCACGGCCAAAGACTGGACAAATCTGCACCAAATTTGGCACATAGGTACATTGGGTGTCTGGGAAGGTTTTTGACTGGGTTTGAGCTCTCTAGGACGTATGGTTCTTCCCAAAAAATGCTAATTTGGCACCATCACATGACCCGTATTAGTCAATAGAAGCTCGCAGGTCTTTCACTCATATCCTAACTGCCATACACACTGTCACTTGACACCTATTGGCCGATAGAAGCTCACATATCCTTCAGTATTGACATACACACAGTTTTACACCAGATTTTCATAATAACTCCACGGTTAAGGGGATGGGAGGTCACAGATAAAGTGGATGGCCACTGTGGAGGTCATTATTAGAGGAAAGGGGCGCTGTTGAGGTCACTGACTGCTAAGGGGTGGGGGGGGTGCTGTAGTGGTCAGTGTTAAGAGGGCGGGCCACTGTCAATGTCATGGTGGTGGGCCTCTGTCGAGTTCACTGTTAAGGGGACGGGCTGCTTTTCAGGTCACTGTTAAGGGGGTGGGCCGCTGTGGAGGTCATAGTTAAGGAGGTGAGCTGCTGTGGAGGTCACAGTTAAGGGGGCAGGCCAGTGTTGGGGTCACAGTTAAGGGGTGGAGTGCTGTGGGTGGTCAGTGTTAAGGGGGTTGACCGCAGTTGCAGTCACTGTTAAGGGTGCGCATGTTATTGTTAAGGGGTGGGCCACTGTGGAGGTCAATGTTAAGGGCGTGGGGAGCTGTATAGGTCACTGTTAAGGAGGAAAAGTGCACTGCTAAGGGGATGGGGTGTTGTGGGGGTCACTGTTAAGGTGGCAGGCCACTGTGGAGGTCACTGTTAAGGGGGGGTGCTATGCAGGTCACATTTTAACAGGGCAGGGCCCTGTGGAGGTCACTGTTAAGGGGCCAGGCCGCTGTGGAGGTCAATGTTAAGGGGGCAGGGAGCTGTGGAGGTCACTGTTAAAGGGGCGGGCCACAGTGGAGGTCAATGATAAGGGGGAGGGGTGCTGTGGTCACTGTTAAGGGAGCTGTGAGGAATATCAGGAGACATAATTTGCTGTCAAAGCGATGAGCATCTGGCGTAGGAAACAGGCTCCACAGGTGGTCCCACCTCAAAGCTTGAAAGTGGTAATATTTCACACATCCAGCAGCCGGACTGAAAGCAAACTTATCTGACAGGACGACCCCCTTGTAGGGGGGCTGAGCTGGTCAACTGCAACAAAGAATTCCCCCAGACATCATGGAACCAAGAGTTCATAAGGAATTTTGAAATTACTGCAAGTCTAAGGCTACTTTCACACTAGCGTTTTCAATTCCGCTATTGAGATCCGTCATAGGATCTCAATAGCGGAAGAAAACGTATCAGTTTTGTCCCCATTCATTGTCAATAGGGACAAAACTGAATGAAACGGAATGCACTAAAATGCATGCATTCCGTTCCGTTTGCTTTCACTCCCATTGCGGACAGAATAACGCTGCAAGCAGCATTTTTCTGTCCGCGATGTGGTGCTGAGCAAGATGGATACGTCCTGACACACAATGTAAGTCAATGGGTACGGATCAGTTTCCTCTGACACAATAGAAAACGGATCCATCCCCCATTGACTTTCAATGGTGTTCATGACGGATCCGTCATGGCTATATAAGACATAATACAACCGGATCCGTTCGTGACGGATGCATGTGGTTGTATTATTGTAACGGAAGCATTTTTGCAGATCTATGACGGATCCGCAAAAAAGTTAGTGTGAAAGTAGCCTTAGCCATACACGGTTTACATCTTTGAGACCCTGGGGCCAAGCCGGACATTCCCCCTGGACCTAGTTCGTTTATAGGATGCAGGGAAGGGGAGATATGGAGAACTCCTAGTGGAAGCAGAAATGTTGTGTTTCGTCTCCAAGTGTACCAGGGACCCTGCCAGATCCATTGGTGCCAGAACCGCCTCCCTATGACCTTCGAGTGAGGAGGTAGGATCCATATTGGGTTTTTGGATTTCTAGCTACCATACCCAAGGGGAGGGGGAGTAGGATACTCCCAGGGGCTGGGAGGGGCATGACCAATCAAGGGTTAATTGCCCGTGCAAGGCAATGGCCATTGTCTTTCTCTGAACAGAGGTCACATTGTGTATCGTGTTTGAAGTGACCTGGAAAGCCCACTGACACCACTGCCCACCATGTGACTACAGCTTCAAGTACAATACATCTATTCAGTAAATATCCCATGTATATAGTGTTGTTGTCTAGTGTGCCCTTAAGGCAATTAAGTAAATAATTAAATCTTGCGCTGTTCTATTATCGTAATCCACAAAGCCCACACGTCTGTGTCTCGGTATTACATTACATGCTATCTGGGCTGGTTTCTGGCCTGATATAATCCTGCTAATGGACCATTCTTATATCTAACAAGGAACTAGTGGTGGTCTAATGAGCTGGCAGGGCTCTGTTTCATTGGGGAAGTAAAAGCACTCTATCAGCCTGTCAGGGTTGTAAGCAAGTGTTGTGCCATGCCGGAGGTCGCGTGGGCCACCCTCTCTCACTGCCCGTGCCTCCTTGTGCCCTTGTGGACAGGGGGTATCTGTGTTGAATTGCGCCAAGCTGACCTTACATACTTTAAGGGAGTGCAGAACGTCACTTTTTGGTAAAAGTGACAAGACCATACTGCGTGATCTTGAAGTAGTAGTCAAATCAGGCGGGGCTGCAAGGTGCAGTTTGTCACTTGAGCAGGCTACTGTGGAGGTCAAAAAGGGAGCGGGGTGCTGTGGAGGTCACCGTTAAGGATGTTGGGCACTGTTGAAGTCACTATAAAGGGGGACATTGTGAATATCTTTTAATCACACACAGGAACATTAAATAAAATTGTCAAAATATACCTGTATAAAGCTGGGTAAATCTGCTAGTGTGTGTGTGTATGTATGTATATATATATATATATATATATATATATATATAGTCCAAAAAATAGAGCCGCACTCCAGGATAATGTGGAAAATAGTGGTTTATTCACCCATTGGTGACGCAACGTTTCGGCTCCAACATGAAGCCTTTCTCAAGCAATGTGAACAGGACATTTAAAACATTACATAGCCAAAGGAAATGACATCGCAGTGTCATGTGATCACACATCTCAAGGAAAACATTAACCCTTGCAGAATCAATATACACAACCATACTAAAATCAGTATAAAGTGTTCAAAATATACATAATTATACGTGAGAACTGCAAAGATGCTTATAAAGTGCATGATGACCAACAATGATCATAATAAATATACACAATTGATATATGAACTAATATATAGTGCATGAACTGACTAATGATACAAAGTGCGTGTGTGCAGCTGAAGGATGTGATGGATGGAAACACATAGTAGAGGGCGTAGGCACAGACACACTAAACAGCAAAAGAACGATCCCCATCTCATGCTCAATGCCGGACATAGCGTACCCTTATCGTAACAGCACATGCGCCTATTACCGCGTATGGCATTGCCATCATAGAAAATCGCATCACTGATAAAGAACATGCACAGCGTGTGATCACATGACACTGTGATATCATTTCCTTTGGCTATATAATGTTTTGAATGTCCTGTTCACATTGCTTGAGAAAGGCTTCATGTTGGAGCCGAAACATTGCGTCACCAATGGGTGAATAAACCACTATTTTCCACATTATCCTGGAGTGCTGCTCTATTTTTTGGACTGGATTAGGTGACCCTGACTCCGTCCGTATTAAGTGCAGGGAGCCGGTGGTCGTGTCCCCTCACTATTATAGGGTTTTCAGGTGTCACACAGTCTAGGTACGAGGGCATGCAATCGTCTACCATAAAGACCTTTGCATGGGCATAGCAGTCAGGGAGAGCTCTAGGGGTTTTATAGGGGTCACCCATATGTTCCTTAGTTTGGGATCAAGTCAGTCGGATGTTTATTTATAACTTCCAGTTTTCTGCAACACCATCCGTGACATTATAAACCGCCAATACCGTCTTAAGCATGGATCCGGTTTCAGCCTTGATTGACCGCATGCAGGGTCTTTCACTGGAGGTAGCAGATCTCCGTAAAACTGTGTCTCAGTTTCAGGTGACCGGTTCTGCTTGCGTTCATGGAGTTTGTTCCGAGCCTAAGATCTCGCTTCCGGATACGTTCTCCGGGGGTAGTGAGAATTTTGTTCGCTTTAGAGAGGCTTGCAAACTCCATTTTCACCTACTTCCCTATTCCTCTGGTGATGAGGAGCAGAGGGTGGGGATCATCATCTCACTGCTCAGGGATAACGCTCAGTCTTGGGCCTTTTCGCTGCCGGTGGGGGAACAGCCCCTCCGATCGGTGGATGAATTTTTTTGTAGCCTTGGGGCAGATATATGATGACCCGGATCGTATTGCTCTGGCTGAATCTAAACTGCATCTTTTATGCCAGGGTAAACAGTCCGCGGAGATATATTGTTCAGAATTTCGAAGATGGGCAGCTGATACTGGTTGGAATGATGCTGCACTCCGAAGTCAATTTTGCCATGGTCTTTCGGAGGGATTGAAAGATGCATTTGCCTTTCATGAGAAACCTGCCTCGTTGGAGTCTGCCATGTCTCTAGCTGTTCGTATTGACAGGCGTCTTAGAGAGAGAGGAGAGACCACTCCTTCCTGTCATATTCAGTTCAAGGACAGTGGGGCGGTCCCATTCAGTGCGCAGGGGCCTCAGTCTCTCTCAATTCCCACTGAACAGGAGGCCATGCAGCTGGGTTTGCTTGCCTCTGATAGTAGAGGATTCAGCTCTCAGAGGAGGGTTTGTTTCTGTTGTGGGGGTATAAATCATTTGGCAAATGTTTGCCCTTCTAGGAGATTCAGGGAGTTTTCTGAGGGTAATAAAGAAACAAAAAGAAAAAAACCCTCTAAAAACTTTCCATCTGTTACTATCGGCAAGGTTGATGCGGAAATTGAATGTTTGTCGTTTGCTTGTAGTTCCCGTTTTGTCCTACCTGCCAGGGTGGCGCTAGATAGCAAGAACATTGTTTGTGAGATTTTTGTAGATAGTGGAGCAGCTGTCAATCTCATTGATAATCAATTTGCTATAACACATGGTTTCCAGGTATGCACTTTGGGAAAGGATTTTACCTGTTTTTGCTATCGATTCCGCACCACTTTCTCAAAAATCGTTAAAGGGCATAGTTCACAATATCCGTTTGACTGTGGGTGATGCTCATGTTGAGGATATGTCATGTTTCGACCTAAGCGGATTACCTACTCCTCTAGTGTTAGGGCTACCCTGGCTCACTAAACATAACCCCACCATTGATTGGCAAGCAAGGCAAATAAATGGTTGGACTGAGTTTTGCAGAGAGAATTGCCTCACGGCGTCTCTTTCAGAGGTTTCTACCAAGACTGTACCATCTTTTCTCTCTGAATTTTCGGATGTGTTTTCAGAGAGTGGTGTCCAGGAGCTGCCCCCTCACCGGGAGTGGGATTGGCCTATTAATTTCATCCCAGGCGCCAAGCTGCAAAAATCACGTTTATACAATCTCTCCCAACCTGAAAGAGTCGCTATGCGTACTTATATCTCTGAGAGCCTGAGAAAGGGAAACATCCGACCCTCGAAGTCACCTGTTGCCGCTGTTTTTTTTTTTTGTTAAGAAAAAAGATGGTTCTTTAAGACCATGTCTGGATTTCAGGGAGCTGAACGGTATCACAATTCGTGACCCTTATCCGCTTCCTCTGATCCCTGACCTGTTTAACCAGATTGTTGGGGCTAAAGTTTTTTCTAAGTTGGATTTAAGAGGGGCATACAACCTTGTCAGGGTCAGGGAAGGGGATGAATGGAAGACTGCCTTCAATACCCCTGAGGGTCATTTCGAGAATTTGGTTATGCTCTTTGGTTTGATGAATGCTCCAGCCGTCTTCCAACATTTTGTGAACAGCATTTTTTATCATTTAATTGGGAAATTTGTACTGGTGCATCTAGATGACATTTAGATTTTTTCTCCTGATTTCAAAACTCATAGGGACCACCTACGTCAGGTCTTGCTCATTTTGCGGGAGAATAAATTGTACGCTAAACTGGAAAAATGTGTGTTTGCGGTTCTGGAGATTCAATTTCTGGGTTTTCTTCTCTCCACTTCTGGTTTTCGCATGGACCCTGAGAAGGTCCACGCTGTGCTTGATTGGGAGCTTCCTGAGAATCAGAAGGCGCTGATGCGGTTTTTGGGTTTTGCCAATCATTACAGAAAGTTCATTTTGAATTATTCCTCTGTTGTTAAGCCACTCACTGATATGACTAAAAAGGGGGTTGATTTTTCCTCCTGGTCGGTAAATGCGCTTAAGGCCTTTTCTAGTATCAAAGAGAGTTT